>NC_090021.1:69332148-69635179 GCF_037176765.1 Anolis sagrei
GTTCTCCAGACCCTTGATCATTTTAGTCGCCCTCCTCTGGACACATTCCAGCTTGTCAATATCTCTCTTCAGTTGTGGTGCCCAGAATTGGACACAATATTCCAGGTGTGGTCTAACCAAAGCGGAATAGAGGTGTAGCATTACTTCCCTAGATCTAGACACTATGCTCCCCTTGATGCAGGCCAAAATCCCATTGGCTTTTTTTTGCCGCCACATCACATTGTTGGCTCATGTTTAACTTGTTGTCCACGAGGACTCCAAGATCTTTTTCACATGTACTGCTCTCGAGCGAGGCGTCCCCCATTTTGTATCTTTGCATTTTTTTTTCCTGCCAAAGTGGAGTATCTTGCATTTGTCACTGTTGAATTTCATTTTTTTAGTTTTGGCCCATCTCTCTAATCTGTCAAGATAGTTTTGAATCCTGCTCCTGTCCTCTGGAGTATTGGCTATCCCTCCCAATTTGGTGTCGTCTGCAAACTTGATGATCATGCCTTCTAGCCCTTCATCTAAGTCATTAATAAAGATGTTGAACAGGACCGGGCCCAATATGAACGTAATCTAGATTTACTCATCACTACTTAGTCAAATTGTGACCCTACTTTTAAGATTGTAACTCCCTGCAACCTGTACACTCTGCCTGCATTGAGAGAAGAAGATCCATTTTGCCAGCAAATGGAACTAGGTTGGGTTTTTCTGTCAGGGTTTAAGAAGGTTGGGCTAGGACAGATTGCTTAGTTAATTATATTTCAGTAAATATCTGATTTAGGATTCTGTCTGGAATTTTAGCACTTAAGCATTCTCATGATCGAAAGGCAGGATTTGCAGTTTTTGCGCACCACTGTTAAATTAGTTAATGGTTTAAGGACAAATTAAATCATTTATAATAAAGCACCACAGGAATATTTCTTGTGCTGAAAGAGGAATGATAACTTCCATCTTCCACCCTTACTTGTATTAAGTCAAGAAAAATAAGCATACATCTCCTGAAACGTTCCTACATCAAGCAAGTGATCAACTCATCCACTCATGCATCCACCCCTCTTCCCATGCATGTCTCATTTTAAGCAGAGTAGAAAGAGTTATCCTCCTCTCCCTTTGTGCTCTGTCCCAAACCTTCTCACTGTGCAATTTTTTGTGTGTGTCAGGAGTGACTTGAGAAACTGCATGTCACTTCTAGTGTGAGAATTGGCTGTCTGCAAGGACGTTGCCCAGGGGACGCCCGGATGTTTTTGATGTTTTACCATCTTTATGGGAGGCTTCTCTCATGTCCCCGCATGGGGAGCTGGAGCTGACAGGGGGAGCTCATCCGCGCTCTGCCCGGATTTGAACCTGCGACCTGTCGGTCTTCAGTCTTGCTGGCACAAGGTTTAACCCATTGCACCACAGTGGGCTGTTACCAATGAGGAGGGGAGGGAGTGGGGAGACAATTCAGACAACAACAACAACAGCAGCAGCACCTTGTCTTGGTTCAGAAGAAATGGGACTACACACCCAGGTAGAGTACGCCCTCCTGTTACTTTGATTTGGAACTTCAGTTTCTGAACTGCCTCCCTAATTTGCTCTGTTCCTCAATTGTAAGCATGAACAGAAACACATACTTTTGGCTTGACAGTGGTGTCTCAGGGGAGGTTTCAGACATGGTGTAAAGGGCTACAGAAAAGCATTTTCTGCTCTGGACTAGGACTCTGGAGACCAAGGTTTGATTCCCTGCTTGCCCATGGAAACCCATTGTATGATAGGGTTGCCTTAGGATTACTAGAAGTTGGAAGTGCCCTGAAGGCATACAACAACAGTGAGCCATACTTACATGTACACATGTCACTAACAGGATTGCAGCCTCTGTGTGAAAGCTATATACCAGACAATAAATGTCACTGTACTCAACCTAGACACTGTATCTAGGCAACTCTATCATACTAGGCCGAGCTGTAGCATAGCCGGTTAATCACCAGCTGAAATAGATCACTGCCAATCAGAAGGTGACAGGTTCGAAGCCCAAGTCGGATTGAGCACCCGACTGTTAAGCCTAGCTTCGTGTCCACCTAAGCAGTTCAAAAACAGCTGAGCTGTGAGTAGAGAAATTAGGGACCGCTTAAAGCGGGGAGGTATTTTACAACAATTTAAAATGCCAGTGGTCAAAGAGCAAGAAGGAAATACGATCAAAATGACTCGCCGTCATAGTGGATGAAGCGACAGCTCCTCCCTGTGGCCAGAATCAAGCATAACCTCCAGGCACCCAAGTAGAAATGCCAAAAATAATTCTATCTATCTGTCTTTCTGTATGTCTAGAAAAAAAGCATTGAATGTTTGCTGTGTATGTGTGCATTGTGATCCACCCTGGGTTCCCTTTGGGGTGAGAAAGGCGAAATATAAATATTGTAAATAAATAAATAAAATAAACGGGCCTTACTTTGTACAGGCTTATACTATAAGAGTGATAATCACTCTATTACAACCTTTGAAAGAAACACAACAAACTACTAATTGTATTCCCAAATGCAATCCAGTCAACTGATTTCAAGAACTGGAAAGTTAGAACCAATTGATACCCTGGTGGTATCCTTGTAGTAACATTAAAAGAGATGTAAATATCTTTATTATACCAGAGGCATTGCAAATCATGAAACTATGAACTTCAGTCTACAAAAAGCCTTTTGTGTATTAAACAGAAGAAAATAGACACCAAGAAAATGTTTACATTCATTATTCCATGCATTCAAACCCCGTCATTTTCTTGGTTGATTATCACTGTCATGTGGGGTTTCTCACTAAATAGAGAACAGGTCAATTCATTAAATTCTAAGTGGGCTGTTTGTTCTCATTCCACCATGATGTGTTCCACATACAGTTGGAAATGAAGAAAAGCCATAAGAATGAATAATTCAAGCTCTTACACCAAACTAATGCAGTGTCACAAAAGTTTAATGGGAAAGAAGAAGCATAGTTCAGTACACATACTCAGCAGAGCGGGGCTGCGGTGCCGTGGCAAAGCATGTGCTTGCATGGTAAAAAAGATTCGAGGTTCACTCCTTGGCATTTCCAGGAAAAAAAAGTCTCTTGAGGAGCAAAACATAGAGATGTATGCTTGAATAATGTATTGTTGAAGGCTTTCATGGCTGGAATCACTGGGTTGTTGTAGGTTTTTCGGGCTCTATGGCCATGTTTTTGAAGCATTCTCTCCTGATGTTTTGCCTGCATCTATGGCAGGCATCCTCAGAGGTTGTGAGGTCTGAATAAATGAATAAATAAATAAATAGTGCTTGAATAAATGCACTATTTTTAATTTGCGGCATCCCATCTTTTTTTTTTTTAATGTGGGCTATTGAGGTTGCCCTTTGGAGAAGAAAGTCAGTATCATGGAGGAGGTGGGGAGAGAAAGAAACAAGGTTTCTTAATCTTTCCCCTCACACAATATTTCCAATGAAAAATCATTTTCTCCTTAATGACTTCTGCCATCTTGACCACACTTTGATATTGCTTGATTACATGCTTTCCAGTTCTCAACTGTGAAATGCTGGAGGACATTTCTAATGCTGCTCAGTTACAGGGTGGGAAACGTGTGCAGTTGGTCCTCTGTATCTATGGATTCCTTGCCTACTGATTCAATCATTGATGGCTTGAGAATATTTTTTTTAAAGGCAAACCTTGATTTTGCCATTTTATGGAAGGGACACCATTTTACTACACTATTGTATATAATAGGACTTGTGTACCCACAGATTGTGGTTAAACCATTGAGTTGTTGAACTTGCTGACCAGAAGGTTGACGATTTGAATCTGCAGAATTCCCACTGTTAGCCCTAGCAGTTCGAAAATATGCAAATTTGAGTAGATCCTCAGTGGGAAGATAAACGGTACTCCATGCAGTCATGCTGGCCACATGACCAGGAGGTGTCTATGGACAACGCAGGCTCTTTGGCTTAGAAATGGAGATGTGCACTACCCCCAAAGCCAGAGATGAAAGGGGAAATCTTTACTTTTATCTGTGTGTCTGTGTTTCATTGTTGCAAGGCATTGAATGTTTGCCTTGTATAACACATTAGGGCTTTATTTGGAAATAAAATCCCAAAAGCAGAACATCACTTAAGATTGGTTGTGGCTTCTGTGTTTACAAACCTCAAAACAAAAAGCTGTAAAGAAAGCTGGAACTTCCTTCTGGCCGAAAATCCTTTTTTAAAGAACTCTCTGGGGAACTCTCTGGCACCAACTTAAAACCACTGATAAGCCCTTGGCTTACTTGAGGTATCTTAGGTAAAAGTGTGTTGGATTAGCCCTCAGGCTTGTGTTCTGAGGTAACACTAAAAGATGGTTTTTAAAATTATAAGCTGCCACCATTAGTTTCCTGTTTGCTGCAGGAAACTGCTCTTAAAACTTCACCCACAGAGGCACATGTGAGGCAGATGTTATGAATAACAAAACAATGATGTTTATTTAAGAGAACAGGAACAATTCAGGTATAAAGCTTAGCTGTTTCAGAGTATGGTCTTAAAAGCGTGTGGTTACATAAAGCAGTTCAGACTTAGTTACACAGGAACACTTCTCTCTTCCCTCCTCAAATTACTGACAGGATTTATTCTCTGACAGCAATTCAAAACCCCTCCACAGATAGTCCTAATCCTGGATCTATCTCTTCACTCCTCCACCAGCTATCTCTCAAATAGCTGTAAAAATCATCCCACTAGCTATCTCTGCTAGCCAACTGACCAATTTCAGGCCTCTCACTAACCCTCTACACCACTCCAGACTCCCAACCCCTTCTCCCTTTGACACCCAGGTTCAATCTCACTGACAGGGTTTTAAAACCTTCCCTTAAAGTCATTTTTTCTTTTGCCAAGTTAGGCTCTGTCCACTCTCACTCAGCCAATACAGTCCTCCCTCATTTCCCTCCAAAGCTGCTCCTTCTAAAACGGATTCCCCAGCACCCTTTCCAAAATGGCTGCCAAACTTCCTGAATCTACTTTTCTAGGCTTTTCCTAGCCTAACAGGTAGGGAATTCACTACACCTTGTGTCTCTGTATATGCTGGAATACGCCCCGAGTCCTCTCAGGGAGATAGGGCAGAATACAATAAAGCTTTGTTGTTGTTGTTACTACAGTAGAGTCTTGCTTAGTCACCATAAACTGGCCGGCAGAACATCAGATAACTAAAAATGTTGGAGGGCTTAAGGAAAAGTATATTAAATGTCAAATTACGTTATGATTTTACAAGCGAGACTCTATTATTATTCCGTGGGAGGTCCCAAAACCAAATGTAGCAGATACCAAGCACTCACTGTTTCTGCAAATGATATGAGAGGAAAGGGAATGTGAGATTTCATTATATAGCTCTTGCAAGGATGGGCAAAGAATATATAGATATGGCTTTCTGCACATGATAGATCTATGTGACGAGAAGGTCACTGTTGGCCCGATGTCACAGCCATCAAACTAGTTACTCTGAAAAAGTTTCAAACTAGTTACTCTGAAATACTCTCTGCAAAGGGGTTCTTTTGAAGCACGTAGCTTGAGGGCTATCACTATATTTTAAGACTGCAGAAATTATTTCTACATTTAATGGCTACATCATTAAAAATTCTCTTTATGATCATAGGATTATTTGTAGGACTTTTAGCATATTTTGAAAACCTCCATCAAACTATTTTAAAGTCTCCCATATAATCACATGATGGCAAAAAGGTCACAGCAATTGAAACACATGTTTTAAGTTTGTTCCTAAAAGCAATTTTGCTAGATAAATGGCTCTTACCCCATGATGGGTTTGCCTTAGGGTCAACATCAGTCAGAAATGGCTGGAAAGGGAACAACAAAAACAACACATGGAATTAAAAAACAGACAAAAACCCTTCCCCCTTAATTAGAAGATCAAGATTCTTTGGAAAAAGTGGCAGCCTGCAAATATTACTAGGCTCTTCCTAAAAATCTGTTTTCCCAAAGGGGATATCCATTGTGGGATTTTCTCCATGCAGTAACTGCCATGCCAAACCAATGACAATTGCTATTTAGTATTTCTCTGAACTTGCCATCATTACCATTTGTTCTAATACAGCTGTTAGAAATACTCTGGCAAGGGTATTCCTGAACCCAAATGCTTCATGAAAGTATTGAAAATATGCCTCCATTTCTCTGCATTCTTCCTCATTTTTCTTTATCCCTTCAGTTTCTAATTCAGACATGTGCAAAATTCAGCCCTCCAGGTGCTTTGGACTTCAACTCTCACAATTCCTAACAGCCATCCAGAGGTGGGTGTGGGGAGGCAAAATGTGGCTCCCATCAGGAGGTGATTTTAACACAACCGTTTTGACCTCAAAGTATCAAACTCTCCTAAAATTGTGGTAGTTTCCTTCCTCAACAAAAAACTCCCCACACAAAAACACCCAAAATCAGTCAAAATTGTATCTGGAGAATTGGGCATACTGCTACATAGTAATCGCATGTACAGGTAAAATGGTCCCTTGTCCTCTGCTTCATGGGACCCTTTCACACGGCATAGTTATAGCATTATGATTTCCATTTAGCTGTCATGGCAACAATTCTACAGTACAGTGTCCTGAGATTTGAAGTTTAGGAACAGGTACTTAGAATTCTCAGGCTTCCATAGCCTGTTTTCATGGCAATTAAAGTGCAATCACAGTGTTATGATTATATAGTGTGAAAAGGCCCAGATCTAGCTAAAGCAGTGCTTTCCAATCTTTTTTGATCAGGGACCACTTGACCAGGGACCACTTTGATGAGGGACTGTTCTCCAACGTTAATATCAAAAGGGTTACAAATCAGTTTTTGGTCAACTTTAGATTCGGTTTGGTTATTTCGGCTTCTGATTCAGAAAATTGCATTGGATAGACTACATCAGCTCTAGTTTCTGATACAGAACACATGTCATCCAGTAGTTACCATCTGCTTGCCCACAGAAAACCATATTTAATAATCTAGAGCTGATGTGATCTATCCAATGCAATTTTCTGAATCAGCACCCCTGGAACAGGCCTAAAAATGAAGACACCGGGCACACAGGGAACAGCTCTGCTCAGGAGGAGGGAGGAGAAGGAGAAGTAGCAGTCAGGAGGTTTGTTGTCATGCCTTTCACGGGTAGTCAGCCTCTCCCCTCCCGACATCCCCATTGCCTCGGCACTAAGAGAGTTTCGTGAGATCAGTTGCTCTCATTGTAACGGTGTAGTAATGGTGAGACCGCGGACCATAGTTTAGTTCTTGGGGACCACTGGTGATACACAGATCACAGGTTGGGAACCAGTGAGCTAAAAGCTTGGGCATCTTTATGATGAAAAAGATGAAAAGGAACACTTAATCACCTCTCAAGAAAGGAATTTCCCAGGCAGTAACAAGCCACACCTAAAAACTGTCAGATGCTAATCAAGGTGGTCAATTGAAACATTCACACCAAGCTCCAACAGACAAGAGTTCTTTCTCCCACCCTGGACTTTCCACAGCTACACACACACACACAATTTTCCTAGTCTCCACAAACCTCACAATCTCTGAGAATGCTTGTCACAGATGCAGGCGAAATGTCAGGAAAGAATGCTTCTAGAACATAGCCATACAGCCCAAAAAATCTACAACAACCCAAAATGGAAAGCAAAAGAAAACAGGGACTGTGTGACTGAGATATTGGCCCTTAGTTGAAACTGTTATCTCTTACACCAGCTACACTACACTACAACCAAACGCACCTGAGCAAATAACCCATCTGCCTGAGAGGTACTATGAGTGATCTACTTTTGAAATTAGAGAAATGTTCTGGAGCCCAGGTATTTGTTTAACTAATATATAAGAGACTGCCCTAGTCACGGTACCTTAGTTTATTTGATATGTATGAGCTTTTGAATATTTTATAATGGTTAAGGTTGTGTTCACTTCAGGCAGCAGCTTCAAAAGCATCCCCATGCACTAACACACAAATTAAAATCCCAGTACATTCTTTTGTGGTCCGTATCAGCATGGAATAATAGTGTGGATTTTTAAACTTTGCTTTGAAGGCTTTTCCAGCTGGTAATATTCTAGTGTCCTCCCATAAGGATGCCTTTTAAAAGAGTTTATTTTGGGACTGATTTCTCAGACAGATAATGAGTGTTAATGCTTCATGTGAAAAAGAACTTGAAGAGGCATTGTAAAGATGCTACAGAGGAAGGCACGGGGGAACGTATTTGTGAGCCATTGCAAATTCTCAGTGAAGCGTAGGCACAAATTCAGCCCACATCAGATCTTAATAGAACATAATATACCCTAGAAAGAGGAAAGATAATGTGTCCTGATATATTCAATATTTGACTTTGATGTAAGCTTAGGCATGACTCCATATGTTTTATTCTAGCACAAAATTAATCTTGGCTGGGTACCATTGCACATTAATTATCAACTAGGACTAAGTCCAACTGGCTTGTTTTCATAAGGTTATGAGATATCCGCTGTGAGACAGCTAGGCTTAAAGAATATCATTAAAAACTGCTACTGCTAATGTGTTAATATTGCCCTTCTGAAATACTTTGTCAGTTTTGCATGTGCTTAGATTTTCCTTCCTGTTATGTTTAGGGTGACGCAAGGTGTTTGAGTGGGTTGCCTTAGTAAAGCATCATATCATATACCATAATTATATTTTAGTGTTAACAAAGTAAATTGGTTAGAGGACCCATCTTCTGCTAACAGAAGGGGTCCAACTCAAGAAAGGGACACTGTTTTCAGCCATCCCCTCTCTCCCCTGAACCACAAATTGCCTCAAAAAAGGATTCTGATCTTTTTATAACATTTTAGGTTATAGGAAAAACTACAATTGGAAAGGAGGGGTGGGGGGCAGAACAATCTATCAAGTGGGATACCCCTGAATCTGGGTCAAACCCTTTATCTACTCAGTCACAGGTTTTGTATGAGGTTTATTCTGGGGACAAATAAATTCACCCCAGTCCCATCTGAATCTCATTGAGATCTTTCTTATCCAGCACTAGCCATCCCCTGCCACACATTTCTGTGGCCCAGTCTGTGTTTATGTGTCTTATGTGTCTATATATGTGTATATGTGTGTGTATATATGTGTGTATATGTGTATATATGTGTTTGCATATATATGTGTGTGTGTGTGTGGTTTTGTGCATGCGTTGTAATTTTTTAAAGTTTTTAAGTCTCTTCTGTTGTGTTTTTCAGTGTTTTTATGAGTGATGGTCACTTGTTGGCCTGATAGGTATATTGCGTCCAAATTTGGTGTCAATTCGTCCAGTGGTTTTTGAGTTATGTTAATCCTACAAATGAACATTACATTTTTATTTATAGAGATCAGGAGTCCTCAAACTATGGCCCAGGGGCCGAATACGGCCCTCCAAGGTCATTTACCCGGCCCTCATTCAGGGTCAACCTAGGTCTGAAATGACTTAAAAGCACACAACAATAACAACAACAACAACAATCCTATCTCATCAGCCAAAAGCAGACCCACACTTCCCAATGAAATACTAAGTTTATATTTGTTAAAATTGTTCTTCATTTTAATTATTGTATTGTTTTTATGTGTTATTAGCACTACATATAAGATATGTGCAGTGGCCCTCCAACACTTTGAGGGACTGTGACCTGGCCCTCTGTTTAAAACGTTTGAGGACCCCTGATATAGATGATCACCTTGTTATATTTCCTCAGGAGTAATTCTTACTACATTCAGTAAGGGGAACACCCAAGTATGTATGCATAAGATGGCGGTGTTACTAGCACTTAGGTATAGGTGGAAGATGCATTATAGGAGAAACATAAACTCATGTTTATTTCTCTCATTGGCAATGAGCCTAACTCTGTAATCTGTAGTGTGTAATGTTCCTTTGGTGCAATCTAACATTCTTGTCATAAGCATTAATTGAATTTTATCATTGATGAAAATTACAACTTAGGTTGTGTTGAGCTTTTGGGCCAAAAGTCTATCATCCTGTTTTATGAAAAATTAGTTTATATCAATTTCATCAATATTACAAGAAATGTAGAGATAAGCATATTGATCATCCAACAAAGTACAACAGGCTTTGGAATCTGATCCTAGATGAGCATGCCAAGCCTGTATTACCAATGGTGATTCTGCACAAGCAGCTTGAAGGTGGCTCGAGATTGGGGTGTCTACACCCACATTGCATGAAGCCTGAATAAAACACACACACACACATATCTCAAGACAGAGAGTATGGTGTAGTGGTTTGAGCATGTAATTGTGACGCTGAAGGCCATGGTTCAAAACTCCACTGGGCCATGGAAACCCATTCTGTGACCTTAGGTAACTTCTAGTCTCTCAAGGTGGTTCCAGACAGGGGAAAAGTCCGGTCTGACCCTTGTTTAAAAAACCTTGGGTCAGGCTGGACTTTTGCCCCTACACTGGTAAGAAATCCCGCACATTCCTGGGGAGGGGCGCCCAGATGCCCTGCCAGATTTTCCAGCAGGGCACCCACACACCAACAAAAAGCCCCCAGAAAATCCTTAAAAAATAAAAATTACTTACCCAGCCACCATTACTCTGCTGCTGGCCTTCTCCTGGTGCCTAAAAATGACATGCCAGGAGAAGGGGAGGGCCAGGAGTGATTTCCCTCATTTCTATGCATCAGGAGAGGGCGAGCAGCAGGGTAATGGCAGCCAATTAAGTAATTTTCTACTTGTTAAGGCTTTCTAAAGAGGTTTTGGGAGGGGGTGGGGCCAACTTGGATTTTTTGGACTCCAGGAGTTGCCTTTGCAGGGTTTTCCTGCTTTGTGCCAAAGGACTTCATTTTTGCCTGAGACCTCGTTTGGATGCCTCATGTAAAAACGCGGGCGCTCACGCATTTTAGGCGTTGTGTGGATGCAGATTCAGGTGAAAGCAAAGGCAACTCCCCTTTGAACAAATCTTGTCAAGAAAACCCCATGTTACATTCCCTCTAGCATCCCCTTAAGTGGAAAACAATGTGATCAAACTTTTAAATTATTTTTGAAACTGTGTACTTTTCTCTCCATACTTGTTTTTTAGATTTGGACCTGGATTGAACCTGGATTGAGATTTAGGTGAATATAAGTGTGTTGGCTGATGATAATTTTTCTGCTTTATCCTTCCCATGGCAGTCCTTCACTCTCCCTGCAAATGGTAACCCCAGGAGGCCCAGCACAAAAGGGTGAATTATGATAAAGTGCGGAGGAGAAATTTACCTAACAAACTAGGCACATGCATGTTGTCAATGGAAGGCACAGGCTGGATCATCTTCTCCCCCTTTAGAAACATATTTCCAATATTCAAGCAGATACTTCCAGATAAATTTCCCCCTCTGAAATCATAATCAAACTTTGTATGCTAAACTCCTCTTTGGTTAAAGAGAAGAAGAAATAACTTCAGATGTTTTAAAGGCTGCACTTTCCTGCCAGCACAACACCACAGAAATTGTGATAGAATTAACCGTCTTCATAGGACAGCATGGTGAGCAGATGTCTGTAGGCCCCCAAGGGACATCTGAGCACAGCACGATGGTTCCTCCGTATTTCCAAATAGTGGATTCCATTAATGAAGACAAATGTTTCCTCAGTTCTTTCCAGTACTACTTTTCCATGCTAAGCAGTTGCAATTGCTGTAGATGTAATTGCAGGAAAACAGCAATTAACAACAATCATGTAGTTAATGCAGAGACAATATCCTTCTGGTGTTTGAAGGACATGATGCACACAGTTACCAATTGGATGCGAAACAGTATCTGCAAAGAAAAGTGAATCATTCTATGAAAACAATTACAGTTTCCTGTGTAATCTGTTCCTTCAAAAGTAATAACATTAATCAAGGAATGAGAGGATGCTGTTTGGCAAACAAAAAGCTGAGTGCTCTGGAAGCATCCAGATCTCTTCAGGAAGGATGAAAATCTCAAATGAGGCCTGGCATAAACAGTTTAAATTATCCTTAAGTGCCTTGAATTCAGGCTTGCATTCTGAAATGCTATAGTCATTGGAATGCTGCATCTGTGTGTGTAGTTTCACTACTGAAACTTGCAGGGTGTCTCTTACAAAAGTTCAGAATGACAAATCTCTCCGGTAAAACAGCGGGGATCATAGCCATCTTTATTCATTCCCATGCAATGGCTTTGCCATTGTGACACAACTCAAATGAAAGAGATGTATGTACATAACTCAAACACTATAAACTTGCAATCTTCATAACAACAACAACAACAACAACAACAACAGCAACAACTTTATTTTTGTATCCCACCACTTACACACAGCACAAAGTGCCAAAAACAGAACACAAAATAAAACAAAAAATAAAAATATAGTTTAAAAATATAAGCATATTAAACAACAACTTAAACTCAATTAATATAGCACTTATCTTTTTAAAATTTTTAACATTTTTTTATTTTTACAATACAAAAAATACATACCTTGCACACACAAAACATTTACAATTCCCACCACCAACACGAGGATTATTTTCTTTCACATATTCATTTTTTTTTTGAGACAATCATTATATCTTTATCTTTATACATTTCCATCCTGTATACTATATAACATTTGTGTCTTATTTCTTATGGCTTGATCTCCGGAATGATTCATAATATAGTTCTTTACCCTTGTCTATCTTTCTTCCATTTCTCTCATTCTGTTTCTCTGCCAAAAACAGAACACAAAATAAAACATAAATTAAAAATACAGTAAAAAAACAAAGCATATTAAACAACAACTTAAAACTCAGTTAAAACAGCACTTATCAACCAATGGTGGTAAGCTACTGCAAATGTGGCCAGGCTGTAAACCATTGGACAGGGAATAGGATAAGTGCAAAGCTGTAACCATGGGATGAGGGCATGAGGTAAAGTGCAAGGCTGCATAACAATTTCACATCAGGGATGTTTCAGTCCATGGAAATTTATGTAACTCAAGCCACCAATGTGCTATCAAAACTGTAGATCTTGCAGCTCTTGCAAGTGATTCCTAGGTATCTGAAAGTTACATTTCAAAAGGGTAGCTTTTTCAAGATCTGAATTAAATGTTGGTTGGCATTATATTGAGCAGTTACAAATGTGTGAACTGGGGATGCATATCCATATTCATTCTGTATTCATCTTTGCGATCATGGGACTATTGCCATGATTGCAAGCCCTCCCCCTGAAACCTATCATAACTAAAAGTTGGACTGATGGAAATATATTGTGGGTACAGCAGGATGACCTTTCCAACCCCCTCCCATCTATTAGTTAACATTGAGAAATGACTCCTTTATCCGTTGCAGTTCATTGGCAGGAGTGGGTTGGAAATGCCACCCTGAAGCCCTCCAATCACAAGAAGAACAGACTTCCATAACTCAGTGGCTGCTAGATATTAAGACAGGTTTAGGAAATCAGAACAGGAGGCAACATGTAGTTTACACATTCAAAATGAATGTCTGTGGCACAGGATCTGTTGTGTTATGCATTGTTTTTCAGTTTGGTTCTCTAAATGCTGGTAATTTTGCTCAAAGTATCGGTGTTGTGTAGTTGTGTAGGGCTAAAACTCTGGAGAGCAGGATTTGGATCTTCACTCAGCGACAGGACCCACTTGGTGACTTTGAGCAAATCATACTTTCTCAACATCAGAGGAAGGCAACTACAAACCTCCTCAGAAGAAAACCTTGCAATAATTTTAAGTTAGAGTTGTTAGATGTCAGAGACAACTTGAAGGCACATAACAACTAGAACAAATTGAAATCAGCCAAAAAATATGAATACTCTCTCAAGGAATTTCAGAGGAAGTTCCTGATATTTTCACATCTCAGTCAGAAATTAAAAGTAGCCTATTGAGTTTTGGATCACAGTTGAAAAACCACTGGGGCCAACGACTTATTTGCAGCAACTTCAGACATGAAAAAAGGAATATGCATATATTTAGGGAGGGCAGAGGTATTAAATCTTCCTTCCCCTGTGTTTCAAATCACATGCGATCCTTCATCAGAACCATTTATATGTCTTGTTGTTCATTTGTTCAGTTGCTTCCGACTCTTCCTGACCATGCCAGAGCTCCCTGTCAGCTGTCGCCACCCCCAGCTCCTTCAAAGTCAAGCCAGTCACTTCAAGGATAACATCCATCCATTCTGCCCTTGGTTGGCCCCTCTTCCTTTTTCCTTCCATTTTCCCCAGCATCATTATCTTCTCCAAGCTTTCCTGTCTTCTCATTATGTGGCCAAAGTACTTCATCTTTGCCTCTAATACCCTTCCCTCCAGTGGGCAGTCGGACATTATTTCCTGGAGTATCCACTTGTTTACTTATTTATATTGTTTATTTATTTATATGGACTGGCTTATTTTTTTATTTATATGTTTATAAATGACCAGAAGTTGGAATGTTAAATAGCCTCTGACTGTCTGTGTATATGTGTTGCGTGTCTATGGCATTGAATGTTTGCTATGTATGTGTACATTGTAATCCACCCTGAGTCCCCTGCGGGGTGAGAAGGGCATAATATAAATACTGTAAATAAATAAATAAAATTTATGTTATATCAAAACTTGGAATAGTTACTTTTTGAAGGACAAGTCCAAGGTATCCCAGCCATCAAAAGAGATGACACCAGAAAAAAGTAACTTTCAAACCTCTCCTTAGGACCGCCACCTCTCCAATGTTAACATCAAAGGATGCAATTTTAATTTTTGAGAGTGCATTATAGCTAATTAAATACAGGTATCAATACTGAAGCGATAAGAAAAAACAGCTCTAAATCTTAAAATACTCTTGTACACGATGCCTTGAGTCCAGACGTATGTGATGAAGTAAATATTATCTTGATTAAATTGTAAAGAGCTTTATTAAATGGTCTATGAATTTTTGGACTTGTACAACATTTGGCAGACTGTGGTTCACTTGGCAGAGATGAAAGGCATAATAAATGGACTGATTCCATCTAGCCTTGTCATTTCTTAAAAATGTGGTCACTGGGGAAAAAGAAAACGATTCCACCTAGACCTAATAGCTCAGCTACATTTCAAGCAATAGATTGCTTCTTGTAACATGTTTGTTCAGTAAATTTGCTCTTGTAGTTATTTGTTTGTTTATTGAAATATTGATTTCCTAAACTACTTGGATTGGGATCTCAGTGTATGTAATTCTTTTAAACCATCAGTAAATTGTTTTATTGATAGTTTAATTACACGTAATTTTGTAGAATATGAAGTTTTAGCTGAATGTTTTTTTTCCTTTCTTTTGTAAGACACCTTGAGTCTGGGAAAAGATGGGATATCATCATCATCATCATCATCATCATCATCACTGAAAAAAGCACAAAGAGTCAGCATACTATAGTGGTATGAATATTGTGCTATGACCAAACTGGAAAAAGGTGAGATATCATCATTGTTGTTATCATTACCATTATTGGAAAAAAAAAGCACAAAGCATATTATAGTGGTATGAATATTGTGCTATGGCTAGAGACCAATGTCCAAATCAATCAATCCCTGTATTCTGAGATTGGTATGTGTGTGTGTGTGTGTGTGTTTGTGTGTGTGTGATGTCCATTGCCGTCAGATCTTGGAACCCAAAGTGTTGCCCAACTCTTATACTGTATAACGGAATTCCATTAGACACACAATTATACGTATCTATGTTCTATTTCAGTGGTGGCAAACCTATGGCATGTGTGCCAGAAGTAACATGCAGCGCCCTCTTTCCTGGCATATGCACTGTGCCCCCCTCCTGCTCACTTGCTCACCTGCCTGCTCACCCCTTACAGCTGGTTTTGGATTGTGGTTTGGGCACACAGTCTCTAAAAGTTTGCCACCACTGTTTCTTCCAATCTTATAGTATGAATATTGTTACTTTGCTTCTCTTTTATGTAATAAAGAACTAAGCACTGTCCTATTGTTCTGTTCAACTGAGACAGGAATGTTTTTAAAGGGTTGCCTTTGAAGACTGTTAGAAAGCTTCAAATGGTCCAACGGGTAGCAGCCAGGTTGTTAACAGGAGTGGCACTCAGGGAGCACACAACTCCTCTGTTGCGCCAGCTCCACTAGTTGCCAGTTTGCTACCGGGCACAATTCAAAGTGCTGGCTTTAGCCTTTAAAGCCCTAAACGGTTCCGACCCAGTTTACCTGTCCAAACCCATCTCTCCCTATGAACCATCTAGGCACTTAAGATCATCTGGTGAGGCCCTGCTCTGGGTCCCACCCCCTTCACAGATGCAATTGGCGGCTGTGAGAGACAGGACTTTCTCAGCGGTGGCATCTCGGCTATGGAACACCCTCCCTAGGGATATTAGATCTGCCCCCTCCCTCCTAACATTTCAAAAGAGAGTCAAAACCTGGGTGTTTGAGCAGGCATTTGGAGACGCAGTGTAACAGACTAATTAAGATCCACAGAACGATTGGACGATGCAACGGAGAAATGATTTTAGTGATGAGATGCTGAGGACTTGTGTTTTATGGTTTGTATTGTTTTATTGCTTTTATATGGTTTATATAATATGTAATGTTTTAAACTGTATTTATGTTGTTTGGGGAAATTGACTGCCGACTGTAAACCGCCTCGAGTCGCCTCCGGGTTGAGAGGGGCAGTATATAAATATGGTAAATAAATCAAGGGCCTAGAGAATAAACCCTATGAGGAGCAGCTTAAACAGGTGGGCATGTTTAGCATGCAGAAGAGAAGGCTGAGAGGAGACATGTATAAAATATGTGAGGGGAAGTCACAGGGAGAAGGGAGCAAGCTTGTTTTTTGCTGCCCTGGAAACTAGGATGTGGAACAATGGCTTCAAATTACAGGAAAGGAGATTCCACCTGAACATTAGGAAGAATTTCCTGTGAGGGCTGTTCAGTGGTGGAACTCTCTGTCCCAGAGTGTAGTAGAGGCATGAAGTACCACTGGTAAATTGCCTTCTGGGGAGGAAAGTAGATGTGGCAGTTCAGCATAATTTCCCAACCAAAGCATTATGCAATGTAGGATCTCACTTGCACTGTGCTTTAAGCAAAAAAAAAAAAAAAAAAAAAAAAGTCTAAAGATTTTGCTTAAAAGAACTGGGATACAAATCTATATTGTAGACTATTTCGCAGACTGGTTTGGTCACATGTCGTTTGCCCTAACTCTGTGGCAACCATCTTTTGTGTACATGAGTGGTTCCATTACAGTTGAAGCAATATTTAAGTGACTAACGTACAGAGAAAGGCCCTTAGGACGTTTTGATTTTTAAAAGGGCCTTAGGGCTATTTTATTGGCTTGATATGTTTTGGAAATACATATTGTAACCAGTGGGATGCTTATAAAAGGTTGCCATATTTTTGTGATTTTTCTACCTTGCCTTCCTCATTTTTGTTGCTGTTCTAACATTTAAATAAGGCCCTTTCCACACAACTGAATAAAATCCCACATTTTCTGCTTTGACCTGGAATATATAGCAGTGTCGATTCAGATAACCCAGTTCAAAGTAAATACTGTGGGATTTTCTGCCTTGTTATTCTGGGTTATATGGCAGCGTGGAAAGGCCCTGAGCGAATCCTGCAGTTGTGGACTGATTATGTACTCCTTTTTCATGCTGCTTGCACCCACTTTCACTGCCAGGACATCAGCCTATACAGCTGGTTATCCAAACACTGCCTCATGTGCACCCCTTTTATTCACCTTCAGCATGAGAACCAGAAAATCTACATCACCTTCTACTAAATATACTTTTACTATTTCCATTGCCTTTCTTTCTTTCTTTTTTCAGTCAGAAGATTAAACTAAAAGGCCTTGAAATTATCAGTTCTATCTTGGCTTTGAGAAACTATAACTCAAACTTTTCTATTTTGCTGCTCTTTGCTGTTCGTTTTGTGGGGGGGGGGGGGGCTGGCATTTATTAGCCAAGAGCCTGATAAGTTCAAAAGAACCCAAAGCCTTTGAAAAGACAGCAGCAGGAACATCTGAACAACAAGTAAAGGAACTGACTGTTTCTCTCGGGAATTAGACATAATGCATAGTGCTTTGTGTGGATCTTGTCTTTATTTTAGGTTCACATGAATTTTATACCTTTAAAAAAAGAGGTCAAAGCAAAATGGGCAAAAAACCCATCCTTCTATCTCTCTCTTTCTTTTCATTTCAGAGTTGCTATCAGAGTTGCTAGGTTAATGTGATTTCAAAGTCAAAATAGTAATATCCTATTTATTACTGCTTCAGAGCACCCTCTGGATATTCTAAAGATGAAGGGTTGGAGCTATATAGGTGTGCGTATACATGAGTTGGTGAAAAGGGGGATACATTCTTGAATGCACTGTGGAAACTGGAAACCATGGATAATAACAAACATTACTGAAATGAATTACTTCTGCAGGAAGTTACGATGGGTTTGCCTTGGACCCAGAAACTTCTTAGAGATGTATCATCTCTCCGAATTTACTAACTCTTCTGACATGACTCTATGTATGGTGACTTTCAGTGGAAACATGCAATTGAATCCTTTGGATAACATGGAAAATTCCTAGAGAGAACATTTTTTGTCAGACATAAGTAGATGGAACCATGGATGCTGTTTTTTTAAAAGCATAGGATAAAGTAATTATAAAAAATGGGCCAAAAGTATCAAAAATGGGCCAACACATGAACGTTTGTGTGCCATGTGCTGGCATCTTCTGCATTTCATTTTATATTTATTCGTTTTTCTATTTAATGCCTCAAAAATGTGCACAAAGATGCTCTTATTTTGCACCTGTTCTGGGACCCCAGTCATTAAATCTATCAGTATAATGGAGAAGGTATTGTCACACACTAGCCCAGGAAGCCCTTTTCACCTAGCATCACACAGAGTCCAGTAGTAGCTAACTACAGCAGTTTATTTACAAAAGGCATACACAAAAGGGAAAATAGACATCTCCCAAAAGGCAGTAGAAAAGATGCTATGAAATAGCAATAGTCCATATATATAGTCCAAGGTACATGAAATCCAAGACAACAAGGTACATGAAATCCAAGACAACAAGGTAAATGAAATCCAAAATAGTAAGGTACATGAAATTTATGAAGTCAAGAGAATAAGCATAAATCTATGAGCATGAAAACAATAATTTCTCCAAGGCAAAAACTCTTTCAGGAACAAAGGCAAACTTGAGAGCTGAACATGAACTTGATGTTATGGCAACGTTCTGCTCTGAGGAGACCAGGCAAACATTACCTAATTTAAGCTCAAACCTGACCAAACAGACATGAGATCATCCCTTCGGCCCATGGGTTTCAAGGACTGCTTCTCACAGAGTCTTTTTGACCTTCTAATTTATCTTTCCTTTGCTCTCTCCAAGCAGAGACCTAATCTCATCTCATGGGGCAACTCCCCATCTTCTGAAGCCCGAGAAGGCCGATTCTCAAGAGAAACATCCTCTATCTCTTCTGTAGCTGCTGGCCCTTCTCTCTGATCTACAAGCTGTGTTTTTGTCTGTGTTTCAGCCTGATCACACACAGATTCAGTGAAAAATACTTGCTGCTGAACCCCAACAGATATGGCTTTTTGTAGTCTCCAACCCATTTGCTTCCACAATGCCTTTTGGAGAACAGTTCTTTAACATTAAGACACTGGATTAAGCACAATCGGTGAAGAGGTATGTTACATGATGAATCTATCTAGGGTTTGTGCCTCAGAGACATATCCAAAGATATTAAGCAAAGAATATTTCTAGAAGAAATATAAGAATACCGGTAATGCTGAACTTAACAATATTACAGAACTCACATGTTAAGCTCCATTGATTTCAGTAGAATTAACTTCCAAGAGAAGTACATATTTGGATCTGAATGTAGGAATATAACCCTGGCAATATTTTTAATCAACGTACAGTAAGAATATCAGTTATATTATATAGGATAGATCAAGAAGCCTATTTGAAACTTAATTTTCTAGTCAATCCCACTGAACTTCTCCTTTAGGGAGACTAGAATTACATAAATTGCACTTTCTTTGAATTCCTTCAATATATAAATTACACCACTGTACAGTGTCCCTGAGCCAGATTCAATTCTTTGCATTCAAACTGTGACTAAAGCATGTTACCTTATATAAAAAACATGAACTGGAGATGGTGAATTTTATGGGCGACATTAATCTATGCCAAAGCTGTTAGTCAGTCAAGGTAGGTGGAATTAAATTTGCATGCTATATCCATTGTGCATAACTCCGGTGGTCATTTTCTTTGGAAAGAAAAATAATCAGAGAGAGAGAAAAGGGTTCAGCTGCTGTTTATTAATTTACAAATAAATGCATAATGTACCATATTTCCTTATAGGTACTTAAGTACACATAGTTAAAGTGGATAGTAAACATCATTCTTCACTCCACCTCTGCAGGTAATTCATTCTCAGTCATGTCCACCTAGCTACAATTCAAGCCCTTTCCCTTTCAGACAGATGCATGAATGTTTTACAGAGACTAGACAATTAATGACAAAATTCTCTATTTATGGCAAGAAAGAATGCCACACACCCATGTGCCAAACGACAAAATACTTTGAGAGAAATAATGTGATATGATTGCTCAGCCCTGCCCTACTTTAGACATAAAGCAGGGATTTGCCATTCCTTCTTTTCTTCCTCACTTTCCACAACATGGGCCACAGCTACACTGCCTTCAATAATTTATGAGTACATTATATGGTAGAATCATATAACGCAATTTAACGGCATTGAGCTGCATTATATGAGTCTACACTGGCCACATGATACAGTTTCAAACTGCGTTATATGGCAGTGTCTATGGGGCCATGGTCTGAATGAAGTAATTATTCAAGAGAAATTCCAGTTATACCGGCATGGTATATTTACTTACATAGGCAATCCCTCATGGTCTGAGTATGATGGCCTTCCAAGTGCAGCGTCCCACACGATCTCTTCGTTCATCTGGAGAGGCCCTGCTCACGATCCCACCTGCATCACAAGCGCGATTGGTGGGGACGAGGGATAGGGCTTTCTCGGTAGTGGCCCCTCGACTCTGGAACTCTCTCCCTAAGGACATGAGGCAGACCCTGTCACTAGCAATCTTTAGAAGGAGCTTGAAAACGTGGTTGTTCCAGTGTGCCTTCCCAGTATAAGGAAACTCCTAGCATTATGTCCCAACACACTTTATCAGAGATCCAGGATATCTGCATGCCCATCCCCCTCCAAACACCCCACCTGGTCGTGCCCAGCACTTTTTAATTTTAATTATTACATTTGGCCCTACCATTGATTTTAATTGCGTCATTGTGTGTTGTTAATGTTATTGCCTTGTTTTTTGAGTTATTTTGCTGTTTGTTGTTGCTGCTGTTATTTGGGCTCAGCCTCTTGTAAGCAGCACTGAGTCCTTCGGGAGATGGTAGCGGGGTACAAATAAAGGTTTATTATTATTATAGCGTCCTGGCAGTGGATACATAGGTGACTGTGGAGCCCTATTCTTGACCCGCATGTTCTTCCACAGTGGGGGCATTGGTTTCCAGATGGAAGGAGGTCTTGGTCAGGGTTGGCTTGACGTGCCTTCCTCTTGGCACATTTCTCCCTTTCACCCTCTGTTCGTGCCTCTTTGAATTCTGCAGCACTGCTGGTCACAGCTGACCTTCAGTTAGAGTGCTCAAGGGCCAGGTCTTCCCAGTTCTCAGTAGCTATGCCACAGTTTTAAGGTTGGCTTTAAGCTCATTTTAAAATCTCTTTTCCTGTCCACCAACAATCCGTTTTCTGTTCTTGAGTTGGGAGTATAGCAACTGCTTTGGGAGACAGTGGTTGGGCATTCAGACAACATGGCCAGTCCAGTGGATGGCATAGGAGCATCACTTCCATGCTTGTGGTCTTTGCTTCTTCTAGCATGCTGTCATTTGTCCGCCTGTCATCCCAAGAGATTTGCAGGATTTTTCGGAGGCAGCGCTGATGGAATTGTTCCAGGAGTTTAGTGTGACACTTGTAGACAGTTCGCGTTTCGCAAGCATATACCAGAGTTGGGAGGGCAATAGCTTTATAAACAAGCACCTTGGTATTCCTATGGATGTCCTGATCTTAAAACACTCTCTGCTTCATTCAGAAAACTGGTGTGGTATAATGGTTTGAGTATTGGGTTAGGACTTTGGGAGATCAGGGTTCAAATTCCTACTTGGCCACAGAAACTCATAGCATCATATTCTCATTGCTTTTTCAGTTGTAAATTGCTTTGGCCTCAAGAAAAAAGGAGGGCATAAATAAATATCAACATCATCACCACTATTGTCATCTCTCTCAAAGGAAGGGATGGATTTTGAAGAGGCACAAATAGAGGGTGAAAGGGAGAAACATGCCGGGAGGAAGGAGTATCTAGCAAACCTTTGACATGACTATCTTCCACCTGGAAATCTATATCCTCATTGTGAAAGACCATGAGGATCCAGAATAGGTCTCTACCATCACTTATGGCCCCACCACCAAGACTCAACCCTTGGAAGACAATCACACTTGGCCTCAAGTGATTGCCTATAGCAGACATGGGCAAACTTTCTAACTTGGGGGCCGCATATTCACATTCCCTGCTAGGAGGACTGTTTGTCTCCGGTGATGGAAGAAAGGAAGGATGAGAGGGAGGAAGGGAGGGAAGGAAGGAGAAAGAGGGAGGAAATGAAAGAGGGAGGAAAGAGAGAAGGAAGGACAAAAAGGAGGAAGGGACAAATGGATGGATGGATGGATGGATAGAAGGAAGGAAGGAAGAAAGGAAAGGGGGAAGGAAGGAAAGAAAAGGGAAGGAAGGAGAAATAGGGAGAGAGGGAGGAAAGAGGGAAGGAAGGACGAAAAGGAGGAAGGGAAGAGAGAAGGAAGGAAGGATGAAAGGGTGGAAGGGAGTGAGGGGAGGGAGAAAGAGGGAGAGGAGGGAGGAAAGAGAAGGAAGGAAAAACAAAAAGGAAGGAAGGAAGGAAGGAGAAAGAGGGAGAGAGAAGGAGGGAGGGAGGTAAGGAGGGAAGGGGGAGGAAGGCAGGGAGGAAAGAGAGGAAGAAAGGAAGGGTGAAAGGGCGGAAGGGAAGGAGAAAGAGGGAGGGAAGAGAGAAGGAAGGATAGGATGCTGAGGGAGATTTGGGCCCAAGGGACTGCATCCGGCTCCTGGACTGGGGTTTGCCCATACCTGACCTATAATATATGTACAGTATCAGCGGACAGGTATTTGCTAGGTTTATATGCCATTAACTATACTATGGACATTCTGGCCATCTGTTTCCACATGTCAACTTAATTTGTATTAGGCCTATAAATTAGGGAATCCATCCAAGTATTCTGAGATATAATTCAAGTCACTTCTATTGCTTGTACCACAGTAAAACATCAGTACTGACAGCTTTGCAGCTATTTCATGAGCAGTGTTAGAGTTATTTGTTTGGAATACTATTTTATGTATTTTTTAGAAAATGCCTATATTTTTAAACTGTGCAACTTTATGCAAGAATGAAGCCAAGAAGTTCCTGAAACTAAAGGTGAGGAAACGAAAGAAACATTTCCCAGAAAACACTTTGTAATGTTCTTCTTAACCAGCAGAGGGAGGCCTAAGCATGCTTTTAAAAGCTAAAAACTTGCATTTTCGTCCCTTCTATACTGGTTTTTCTCGTCTCAGACATATATACCTGCATCTTTTAATGGTGAAAACAGACATGTTATATTTAATTGCATTGTTTTAGCACAATTTGAGGTTTTAAGTCTCTGTTAAGAGAAAAAGTGGCATAGAAATAACTAAATAATATTTTGTCCTAAAGCACAAACATGATTCAGGGATTGAGTATTACTACTTAACATATTACATTTTTAATTGAAAGGCTGCAAAAGCATCATAACAATACCAATAACAAAAAGTTTTATATGCAAAGGGATCTTGTAACACCCCATCTGCACTGCCATAGAATGCATATAATACAGTTTGGTCAGTGTAGACTCATATAATGCTGATTAGTGCAGTTAAATTGCATTATATGGGTCTACACTGACCACACATTGGAATTCAAAACTACATTATATGGCAGTGTAGATTCGGCCTGAGAAAATGAAGTTGATAGAACGAGCTTCTGTAGACAAAAGATATCCTATAGAATTAATGCATTTTGACACCGTTTTAACTGCCAAGGTGGAATCATGGGAGTTGTAGTTTTGAATGGTTTTAAAATTTTTCTGCAGGAGACTGCTAGTGATTCACAGATCCTAGATGTTCCAGGTAACTCCTACCGAATTGTTTGAGTTGTTGTATATACCATGTAGAGATATTTCCTATTCCTATTCTGGTGGTTGGCGTAACATCCTGCTGCCATTACCAGACCTCAAAAGTATGGCTATCAGTGCACTCCCTCCCAAAAGTTTGTGTTTCTTTTATTTAAAGGGGTCATCTGAGATTGCAAGTTAACGTTTTCCCAAATCCTTCAGTGAAGTATATTTATGCAATTCTAAGAAAATACTGCAGTTGAATGCCAGATCAGTAAATGGAAAAACAATTGCCATCCAGGATTTGATTCTAGATGAGCACGCTGAGCTGGTTTCTATCACAGAGACATGGCTGGATGAAACTGGGGGTGGGGGATTAATCTCTCTTAGCTCTGGTTATGACCTTTTAAAGTCCTAGATGGCTCAGGACCAGGCTATTTAGCTGACTGCACCCCCTTGTTCCCAAGCCCTGAGATCTTCAGGAAGAGGCCCTTCTCTCGGTCCCACATCCATTGCAAGGTCAGTTTGTGGGAACGAGAGAACAGGAATGAGTGTGCTGTTTTTTGTGATGTGTGCTGGAGGATGCATTTAATTTCATTGTACAATGTACAGTGACAATAGAGTTATTCTATTCTATAAGGAGGAGGGGAAGGAGGAATGTCATTTCCAGGCTGTCAAAAGTACTCTGTATTGAAAACTAAAGGATGCTAAGTGCCTGCAAGAGCAGGGTTTCTCAGGGCCCTTCCAGACAGCCTTATGTCCCAGAATATCAAGGCAGAAAATCTTACAATATCTGCTTTGAACTGGGTTATCTGAGTCCACACTGCCATATATTCCAGTTCAAAGCAGATAACGTGGGATTTTATTCAGTGGTGTGGAGGAGGCCTCTAATAGATCACAAACCACCCAGGAATCCTAGGAATACTTGAGGCCCCATCTACTCTCCTATATAATCCAGTTTCTGAATTCAGATAGATTTGAACTGCATTATATGGCAGCGTAGACTCATATAATCCAGTTCATAGCAGATAATGTGGAATCAGAAACTGGATAATATGGCAGTGTAGATCGTGCCTGGGAGGTCACTGGGGAATCCATGGGAGATCGTGATGGAGAAAAAGGGCAGTTTTGAGCTATAAGTAGAGTAATTTTTATTTGGGGCTTCTCTGAGACCTGAGAATTATTTCAAGGGTTTCTCTAATGCAGGCAGGGGCAAACTTCGGCCCTCCAGGTGTTTTGGACTTCAATTCCCACAATTCAAGACATTGAGACCTTACTGGATTATAGTAGAATGTGTTAATTAGAAACTGGCGGTATGACATTGTTTACCACCAAATTTTGTGAATTCTGCAACATTGGACATTTCATAGAACTCCCACAATTCCTAACAGTTTAAGCGGCTGAGGGGGAAAAAGAAGGGGCCTGAGGCTGTTAGGAATTGTGGGAGTTGGAGTCCAAAACACCTGAAGGGCCAAAGTTTGTTTATGCCTGCTCTAATATAAAAAGGTTAAGGGAGGATGGGTTAACAGAAGCCAGTACAACTCAGAAATACGTCTGGAAACACTCCTGCTGAATGGTATCTTAAAAAGTAAGAACAAATTGGGAGAGAAAGTGTTCCTTCTTTTTTCTTTTTCTTTTTACAAATTTTACAAGTACCACTTAAAGCTGTCTAAGGAAATGCAGGTTGCAATGCTACTCACAAAGATGACACAGTCAAAGTCATGATGGTATTGACATTTCGTTTTCCCTGTCAACACATTGACAGCGCAGAATGTTTTAAAAAGTTTTAAAAGCAAAATAGAGGTTAGATCCATTATCGATACTCTAAATTAAAAGAATAAATGAATCACTCAGCTGTAGTTAATGGGCAATTAACATAATTCCGGACCGGTGTAGCTGAAAGATAATGAAAAAGCTGATTGCAAGTGAACCAGGAGTAATGCAGGGGGTTGTAACAGTCCCATCACTCTGAATGAGAATTCTATTTTCCTTTCCAATTCCGAATATTTGATTCGGGAATTTCTTCATTGTGTCACAAAATTCACCTGTCACAGAAGAGGATGGAGAGAGAACTTTTTTCTCTCTCAGAGGAAGTCTACAGTTGCATATATATCAGCGTTTCTCAACCTGGGGGTCAAGATCCCGGGGGGGGGGGGGTTTGCAAGGGGGTGTCAGAGGGGTCACCAAAGTCCATCAGAAAATACAGCATGTTCTGTTGGTCATGGGAGTTCTGTGTGGGAAGTTTGGCCTTATTCTATTGTTGGTGGGGTTCAAAATGCTCTTTGATTGTAGGTGAACTATAGATCCCAGCAACTACAATTCCCAAATGTCAAGGTCTATTTTCCCCAACCTCCAACAGTGTTCACATTTGGGCATATTGAGTATTTGTGCTAATTTTGGTCAAGATCCATCATTGTTTGTCTTCACAGTACTACAACTCCAGAACTTAAGGTCAATGCCCACCAAACTCTTCCAGTATTTTCTGTTGGGAGTTTCTGTGTGCCAAGTTTGGTTCAATTCCATCATTGGTGGAGTTCAGAATGCTCTTTGATTGTAGGTGAACTATAAATCCCAGCAACTACAACTCCCAAATGACAAAATCAATTTCTCCCCCCCCCCCCATACCTCTCCAGTATTCAAATTTAGGTGTATCAGGTATTTGTGCCAAATTTGGTCCAGTGAATGAAAATACATCCTGCAGATCAGATATTTACATTATGATTCATAACAATAGCAAAATTACAGTTATGAAGTAGCAACAAAAATAATGTTATGGTTGGGGGTCACCACAACATGAGGAGCTGTATTAAGGGGTTACAGCATTAGGAATTTATTTATTTTATTTATTTCATCTACTTATACCCCGCCCTTCTCGCCCCGGGGGGGACTCAGGGCGGCTTACAGGAAAGGCACAATTAGATGCCCAAATCACACAACAAACAATACAAAATATAACAATTCAACAATTAAAATAAAACATCAATACCTAATAAAATCATAAAAACTATCTCATGTCAGAGTCCATATATCAGAGTCCATATATCCATTCCATTCCATTGTCCTTGTCTATCGACAGGTCCTTTAGTTAGTTGTCAGCATGGCCAAAAGCTTGGTCCCACATCCAGGTCTTTAGTTTTTTCCTAAACGCTAGAAGGGAAGTCGTCGATCTGATCTCCCTGGGGAGTGAGTTCCACAGGTGAGGGGCCACCACTGAGAAGGCCCTGCTCCTCGTCCCCGCCAGCCTCACTTGTGCCACTGGCGGGGTCGAGAGCAGGGCCGCCTCCCCAGAAGATCTTAAACTTCGAGGTGGGATGTAGAGGGAGATCCGTTCGGACAGATACACTGGGCCGGAACCGTATAGGGTTTTGTAGGTCAAAACCAGCACTTTGAATTGTGCTCGGAATTGGATCGGCAGCCAGTGGAGCTGACGCAACAGGGGGGTGGTGTGCTCCCTGTACGCCGCTCCGGTGAGCAATCTGGCTGCTTCTCGCTGGACTAGTTGAAGTTTCCGAGCAGTCTTCAAAGGCAACCCCACATAGAGTGCGTTGCAGTAATCCAACCGGGATGTGACAAGAGCGTGGACCACCGTAGCCAGATCCGACTTCCCAAGGTACGGGCTCAGCTGGCGCACAAGTTTTAATTGTGCGAAAGCTCTCCCGGCCACCGCTGAGACCTGGGGTTCCAGGCTCAGCGATGAGTCCAGGATCACTCCCAAGCTGCGAACCTGCGTCTTCAGGGGGAGTGTAACCCCGTCTAACACAGGCTGTAACCCTATACCCTGTTCGGCCTTCTGACTGACCAGTAGGACCTCTGTCTTGTCTGGATTCAATTTCAATTTGTTAGCTCTCATCCAGTCCGATACAGCGGCTAAACACCGGTTCAAGGTCTGGACAGCCTCCTTGGTGACAGGTGAGAAGGAGTGACAGATTTGGACGTCATCTGCATAGAGATAGCATCTTAGTCTGAAACTCCGAATGATCTCCCCCAGCGGCTTCATGTAGATGTTAAATAACATCGGGGACAAGATTGAACCCTGTGGGACTCCACACAACAACGGTTGTGGGGCCGAACAGGTGTCACCCAATAACACCTTCTGGGTCCGTCCTTCAAGGAAGGATCGAAGCCACCGCAGAGCAGTGCCTCCAAGCCCCATATCCATGAGGCGGCCCAGAAGGATACCGTGATCGACAGTATCGAAGGCCACTGAGAGGTCCAGCAGAACTAACAGGGACACACTCCCCCTGTCTAGCTCCCTGCGTAGATCATCTACCAAGGCGACCAAGGCTGTCTCAGTTCCATGTCCCGGCCTAAAGCCAGACTGTGCCGGTTCTAGATAATCAGTGTCTACCAGAAACCCCTGGAGTTGTGTTGCCACCACACGTTCCATGACCTTGCCCAAATAGGGGAGATTGGAAACAGGCCGATAGTTGTCGAATTGAGTGGAATCCAGTGATGGTTTCTTCAACAGCTTTTTAATAATAGCTTGTTTTAAGCTTGCTGGAAATTTTCCTTCCTGTAAGGAGGCATTAACCATCACCTTCACCCACTCTGCCAAACCCCCTCTGGCTTCCTTGAGTGGTTCAGTTGAGAACCACTGATAGAGAGAGGGGGGGGGGGGGAGGGAGGAAGAGCAAAGAAAGCCAAATGTTCTCTTCACAGAGAAAAGGATGCAAAGTAAAAAAAAAAAGAATAATAATAAATATTGAATGCAAAGAAGATAACAAAATTGACTGCCGGATTCCTAATTCTTGCACACATAATAGCAACACTCACATATCAAAATGTGTCAGTCCCAGGGCTTTAGATGATCCTTGATAGCTATCTTACCCAGACACTGGATAAAGTAGCTTTTTATTATTTTTACAAAGCATGCATAGACTGGGACTATTGCTGTGATTTCCTTCCAATTGATTTAGAGGCCTGGCACCACTATCATAGGATTTACTTGGCAAGAGATATCAGAGCTTTCCACTATCTTCTTCTGAGGCTGAGAGGGTATGATTTGGACCAAGGTCACCTGGGAGAAAGGTGATTCAATAGCTGAAATGGGGGCCCTTCCACACAGTCCTATATCCCAGGACAGAAAATCCCACATTATCTGTGGACTCAGATAACCTAGTTCAAAGCAGATATTGTGGGATTTTCTGCCTTGATATTCTGGGATATAGGGCTGTGTGGAAGAGTCCTGGGATTCAAGCCCTCCTCTCCCAGAGTCCTATTACAACATTAAAATTACTATACCAACAGGGTTCCAGATAGGAACTCACAGGAAGTTGCACTGTTTTAAGTAAACCTTACTAGTTCAGCTGTTATTTCTCAATTTCATCTACTCTGATAGTGCCAGAAATACGGTATTTCACACAGACAATCACCAATGATAAAATCCATATTTCTCTGACCCCCTTACAGCATGCCACTCAGTTAAGAATGATTTGCAAAGCAGAGCAGGTAGAAAGTAACTGGAAAGTGGTAAGCGATCTGCAAATGGCTCTATCCTTGTTGAGGTTGGAGGCATTAAAATCTAGAGATAATAATAATAATAATAATAATAATAATAATAATAATAATCTTTATTTATACCCCACCACCATCTCCCCAAAGGGGACTCGGGGTGGCTAACATGAGGCCAAGCCCAAAAATAATACAGCAAAGTTAGACACAAAACAGCAAAAAAATTACATCACAACAAAATACATAAAGTAACAAAATAAAACAAACAGTGCAAAGTAACATAATACAAATAAAACATAAAATGTGGGCCAAATGCATGAGATAAAATGATAAAACCCTGGCTGAGGTATGAATTAAAAAGTGTATTTGTGAGGGAGGAGATGGCCTGGTGACTGATGGAACTTATTACCAATCAGGGGCCGAGGTTGGAACTGGATGAATAATATTCATCATGGGTCTCTTCATCTCCTCTGCTATCAGTTCAACAGTGAGCCCCATCTGACGACATCAATTATTTTAGTTAAATGACACTGTTTAAAATGGTTTCCACTTAATGTTGTAAGTGACAAGATCAAAAGAATAATAACACTCATTTTTTCACTTCCCGAAGACTCTTCTATCCCAATTTCTGAAGCCGACAAGTACTCCTTTACCAGTTCACTGAGGGTGAAATGATTCTATTATCACATTCTGAATTCTGGACAAAATGGCAAACAAATTGCAGTCCTGGAAATAGCTAGCCTATCCACTGGGGTTTCCTTTCCTTTCTTTTTAAACAGAGTCGCTGGAAAATGTTCATTTATTGCAAGTATGTGATCACCACCCCCAAGTTCTTTTCTGAGCAAAGGAAACTGAATTACCACACATTTTATGTGAGGTATTTAATAAATGCCCAAAAAGTGAGTTCCGAGTACTATGAGAAATAAGCTGCTGTCTAGCTGCCTCACTGTGCTGCTATTTTGCTGAATATATAATTAAAACATTATATTAAATAGTTAACATATCAATCATGATGATCCTTATAATGGTGATTAATCGTCTCAAGGATTGTCCTCATGCTCAAGAGATATAAACCACGGATGTTGCACTTTCCCTTCTCTAAAAGTTTCCCCTTGACATTAAGTCTAGTTGAGTCCACCTCTGGGGGTGGTGGTGCTCATCTCCACTTCTAAGCTGAAGAGCTGGCATTGTCCATAGACACCTCCTAGGTCATGTGGCCGGCATGACTCTTGTAGCTCCTTCTCTAGCCCCTAATAAACCAATCTTCTTAATATATTTGTCTGAGCCAAGTGAATTTCATTTCACTTTTGCAAAAGAACTGTTCAGCCTTCACACAAAGAACATACTCATCCATACAATTGTTAGAAAGTTAATTGGTAATGCTGGGCCAGTTTTATCATTGATATTTCATTGGATGGTTGGAATGATTAAGGATTAGAAAACTCCTTGGTACTGTCCCATTATCTGGGCGGAGGCCACCAGGGGGTGCTAGAGGGAGAAGGTAGTCCAGTTTATCGGGAGGGGGGGGTGGGTTGAAGGAAGAAAATAATTTCCCTCTGTTTTCTTATTATTCCCCCACCCATGTCCCTATCATGGAAACAACATTTATGAGATGGGAGGGTAGGAGAGGGAATAGCCAGCAAAAATGGGGGAAATGCTTTTCCTTCTTCAACTCCCCCCCCCCCACAAAATGGACTGTCCTTCTCTCTCTAGCACCCCCTTGTGACCTTTGCCTAGATAATGGAACAGTTCCAACTCCTACACATAGACACACAATATTGATAGTATATTTAAAGTGTGTAGTGTGTGTGTGAGAGAGAGTTTTCATGGCTAGTAGACAACTCATTATGAGATAAATAGCAACTATAGAACATAATAAATTTCATGCCCCATTTAAATAATATAAAGTACTTTTAATAGCTTTAGCCAAATTATTTTAACACCATTTTGTTGAAGCACAAAGTTCATCTAACTGTTTCAAAACACCAAAAATGGAGCAAAAATGAAAGGGGGAAAATGGATTAAGCACAAAACCTTTTTGAGGAAGTGAAGGAGAGAAAAAGGCTTGAGAACATTAAATCCTGTAAAAGCTAATAAGTTCATCAAATTCCACATATAGCATGTTTAAATAGCACCAGTTAGTGCAAAGGTTGAGCACTTTATCCTTGTCAAAATCCTTTCAGCCTAGCATTTTGATGTGGTCTCCTTTAGAAAGCATTGGCAGATACAATTATGTTCTATTTGTATTTTTTGTTCAAAAATACTGAACCGACAGGATATTTCTTATCCAATCATTTGACTATTATAAAATATCTACTTTTCTCATTTCCATTCAGTAACAATGGTTAGCATCCTCTTAGTGACATATGTAGGCATGAGTTCAAGTTATTGTGGTTGTGGAGGGAGAAATTCATTATTTATTTATTTATTTAGTTAGTTATTTATTTATATAGCACTATGGTTTTTGATGCCAAAGCAGCATAGTCACATTTACACAGTCTTGCAATTACAAACATTTGAAGGCAACTATAAGGCTTATGTGGCCCTCAGTGAAAATGAGTTTGACCCCCTTGACCTGGAATTACAGATTCGTAATTCACTTGTATTCAGTAAGATTGTGTAGCCTTATCATTAATCTATATAAATATCACTCCGGCCCACTTTAAGAACCAGATGACACCACATCAACTGCCATGGGTCAATGCTATGGAATTCTGGGAGAGCTTTGCAAGATATTTACCCTTCTCTTTCACAGCAAACAATAAATCCCAAGACTCCATACAACGGAGCCACAGCCATTAAAATGGTGCCAAACTGCTATATATCTGCAGTATGGGTTATCTGACAGATACTTCAGGAACTGATATGGCTTCCTGTAATAACCCTGGTTCAGGATGCTCTATTTATTTGTCGTGTCAGAAGCAAATTGAGAGTACAGTTTTAATGTATAAAAAAACACAAAGTTTAAAAACTTGGCATTATGCTAAATTTCCTTTGACCAGAAGCTGGCCACTTGGAGTGCCTCTGGTGTTGCTGTAAGGAGGTCCTCCATTGTGCATGTGACGGGGCACAGAATGCATTGTGGCAAGTGGTCGGTGGTTAGCTCTTCTCCACATTTGCATGTTGTGGACTTCACTTTGTGGCCCCATTTCTTAAGGTTAGCTGTGCATCTTGTGGTGGCAGAGTGCAGTCTGTTCAGCGCCTTCCAAGTTGCCCAGTCTTCTATGTACCCAAGAGGAAGTTTCTCATCTGTCTCAGCCACTGATTGAGCTTCCGGGTTTTCACCTGCCAGAAGTGACTTGCAATATGCAACCAACCAAACAAATGGACCTTTCAGGATGCTCTGCTACAGAGGGAAAAGGCTCAGGTTTTGGAGAAGGAGGAAGGGATCAAGAAGAGGATGAAATAGTTCCTGTGCCATTTGATGTTTGCGAATAGTGCTTCCACTCTACTCAAAACATTCTTAGGTTGATGCCTGTGACTGAAAATTGAACTGTGACCAGAATCCACAGCTAACCTGCTTGTGGCAGTGGTTACACCTTTTTCCAGCATAGTGCAGCAGTGGTAATGGAAGGAAGACAAAACTTGCTGGTGGTGAAGAGCTTTTTTTCTTTAAAAACCATCCTTTGTCCATAGCAAATATACTTGCAGTGTTATTCTTCCTGAAATCTCAGGGCCCTTCCACACAGCCATATAACCCAGAATATCAAGGCAGAAAATCTCACAATATCTGCTTTGAACTGGGTTATCTGAGTCCACACTGCCATATATTCCAGTTCAAAGTAGAACATATAGGATTTTATTCTGCTGTGTGGAAGGGGCCTTAATTGATTAGTAAGATGCTGCCTAATATCCTCCTTTTTCTTTGCTGTTAAGCAATGATATATAGTAACTCTATCAGAAGGTTTTTTTCTGGCAAGTTTCGTTTGCCACGTTTCTCTGAGGCCAAGAAAGTGTGACTTACTGAGTTGCTATCCGTTTCCTCAAAAATAAGACCTACCCCGAAAATAAGCCCTACCATGATTTTTTCAGGAGTTTTGAGGATGTTCAAAATATAATCTCTACTTCAAATAATAAGCCCTAGTTACAGTTCATAAAATTTAAATAGTGTCTAGACAGTTATACGTAGACTATAATGAATCTTTTGGAACAAAAGTTAATATAAGACCCTGTCTTATTTTTCTGGGAAACAGGGTATGGTTGATTGTGGATGAATATATCCATGAAAGAGGAAGGAATATTATTTATTTATTTATTTATTTATTTACTTAAAATGAAACACAGTCAAATGGCAACTCCAATAAATAAAACATTCATTGTTTTTGCTTGTATCTTTTGGCAAGAAATGTCGCTGCAGACATCAGAAAAAAAGTTGTTTTTGTTCAAATTAACATACTTCTACACATTTTCTTTACAGCTTCCATGCTTTGACTTGGCCTGGAATTTGCCACATTTCCAACCTGCTTTTAATAAGAAGCAATTTGGATATTATCTGTTTGCATTAAGCACGACAGAGGAACAATAGTCCAAATTCTGAAAGTCAGGACTTCAATAATAAGGCCTGATTTTCTTAGCAATCAAATGCAGGCACATTCATACACATCCACACACATGTCTTTGTGAATAGGCCTCAAAACAGCTGCAACCTTCTAGAAATTAATTGGATTCCAGATCATTTGCATTTTACATAGTTTACCAATAAAAGATTGAGATAGCAGCTTTATTAATGTGCAAAGTAAAAAATCTTTCATAAATAAAGCAAGGAGCACTTTGCCAAGCTGTAATCCAAATTTTAATAAATATCCTTAACTTCTCCTCCATTCCTGATAATACCGCAAGGCCCCCTCCAAGGTGGGAATTGATATTCTGGACTAAAACGCAGGCAGCTGTTGAGGACGTCTAGAGATTGCCTCGGGCCCTTGCAGGACTTCATCTGGCTGGGCATTATGATTTGATAACGGCCGCTTTCAGACAACACCGAAGGCAATTCTAGGATTTGCTATCGCAATTGACACACTAAAAATAAAGACAGTGTAAATAGATTAAGCAACTGACAGAATAACAAGGCAGAAAGAATTAGAACGGCTACAGAAATAACAGATGACAACTAAATGCATTCTGCGCTGGTTAGGATGGTAGAAGGGATTTATCTGTCATCCTGTTTGCATTCCGGTCCAGGGAATGGTTATTTCAGTGGGTAAAGATTAAAATGGTTCTCCAGTATCCTTATCTTCTTATCATGCCCAGTGACTCTCCAAAAGCGAGAGAAAATAATATTTGTGATTCATAGAAATCATGAATTCTGCCCTACTCAAAATGTAACTGAAGATGCTGTTCACTTGGATGTGTGTCTGACTGAGAGAGCACGACATTGCAAAGCCTAAGTCAATATCCAAACAACACTTTGTTTCATTATTGGTTCCCCTCTTAGACATTGACAACTGACAACTGACAACCCCAGCACAACAAGCCCTCAGTGAAAATGAGTTTGACACCCTTGACCTGGAATTACAGATTCGTAATTCACTTGTTGGTAATTCACTTTTAACCCCAAGCTTGTGTGCTGGGGTTAAAAAAGCTCAGAGAATGTGTACCTTTGGGGGGGGGGGGGGGTTAGTGACCTCATTTACTGGAAAACTGTCATAGGAGAAAGAGATAGACCAGTTCTAGTGATGGGTATAGCCACACGGAGCACCAGGACAGGAAAGCTAAAGACCTTGGAAAACTCCAACTCCCATTATCCCATACAATTAAGTCATGGGGATTAAAGTGCTGTCAAACTGCATTAATGCTCAATATAGATGCATCCTATGGCTGGCTGGTGAGGGCACTTGGGTAATAATATCTGCTTAGACATTAAGCCCAATGGCTTAAACTACCTTGCAGTGCTGCTGTAAGGATAAAAGAGAAAAATCATGTGTATGATAATTGGAATGCCTTGGAAGATTGTTCCCTAGAGACCTATATACATGTCAATAAGATGGTTGTCTCTAAACAACATTCCTGTGAGACTTTTATGAGTGCATGCTTGTTTTACATAGAAACCTTTGAGTCAGTTTTGTCAAACACATAGAAAGGTTGGCTAAGAAAGCTACTCAAGACAAATTATTGAGCCAACAGCCACAATTGTAGAAGATAATGAATCCATGAATTAACACTACCATAAATGTCATAAATATTACTTAAATTATTGAACATGAGTGTATATCCCTAGCTTCATCCTCTGTCTTCCAGTGATACATTCATCAGTTGGCAAATAATGATAATTGATAAGTCTGCAATTGGCAAACAATGAGAAGTGTGATAGTAATGGCTGAAGAATAGAGAAATCATCACGCTGATAGGTAAAGTCAAACTGATGGGGGTGAAGACAAAGGGAATGAGCTCAATATTTTTCTTCTTTGTCAGTCAAAATATTGCCATTATCACTGCCATCTCAACTAGGTAAGAGTCAGAAAAATGATGAAAGATCCTGAAACAGTGAAAGATGTAAAAATTTTTGATCTTGATGAGGTCAAGCAAAGCTTACCACTCTTTTCCCCACCAAAAAATGACATCAGAGAATCACAGAATCCAAAGCTAATTCAGCTGGGAAATGTTTATTATTTTTCTGTTCAATGCAGAGCTTCGAGTACTTCATTTCCAATCAGAGCCATCTATTTCCATTTGGCAGACTTGGTGACTTTTTTAGTGGCATGCTCTGGTCAGCTATAGCTTAAGCATAATGTGTTATGCTTATTGACTTCATTGGGGCCTGACCCTCTGATATTATTAGTATCTCTGCCTAGTCCTATAGCATCCTCAGGACTCAGAGTCTGTGACTTCAGCATGGATTTCCCTACATATAGGTTTGGCCCTATATGTTTATAGCCTGGGATCCTCCCAACCTGATACTACAATATATGTGTGTGTTTTATGTGTGTATGTGTGTAGGAACTGCCCTATTTGTTGGTCTGAGTGTTGAGGTTTGACTCTGGAGACAGGCATTTGAACCCCTGGTTGACATGGAAAACTACTGGATGACTTTTGACAAGTCACACCCTCCCAACCTCGGAGGAAGGCAATGACAAAGCTCTTCTGAACAAATCTTACCAAGGAAGCCCTATGACAAAACTGTCATGGGTTGGAAACGACTCAAAGGAGTGTGTGTATGTGTGTGTGTGTTGGGGGGAGTGCTTAGTGAAAAACTTGGACCACCTCCCCTTGCATCTTTTCCCATTGTCTTGTGTGAGCACTCTTTAAACACTACATTGCCTGCCCCCAAACTCCTGCATTCCAGACCTAGTGCTCCAGTAATCTCGCATCTTGAAAACCCCTTCGCCTTGTGCATTTGCTCATTTCAGTTAATGTTTCTTCATTGTGAAGCAGCTGTGTTGTCTTAATTAATTATGTGTTGTTGATTTATTGTTTACCATTTATGAAGTTCTTCATGATAATATTTGTTATTCTCTTGTATAGTCATTGTGTATGTTTTGTTTGTTTTGATTCTTGTGTTTGATTCAATCAAACGCCTCCTCATATAGTTTTATACAGATGTGAGCTGTTGGATCTGAGCTAACCAGAATGTCTTATTGCCAAGGTCAACACATCCCTAATAGGCAGATATGTTCAGAAAATGTGTGAGTATATCAGTGTCCTTCGAGAGTGTACCTCCTGACACAAATGTGGTAACAAAAAGACAATGTGTACTCTCATGGTGTGCTGAATGGCAATGGCTTCTCATCCTCCTGCCGGTGAAGTGATAAACTGAGGAATCAGGGAAGGACTTTCTTCCAGAAACTGCCCTTCCTGCCTCCTTCCACTTCAATACTATGAATATTCACCAGGAAGAAAGAAACGTTGATTTCAGCAAGGTTTATAGCAGGTTAAGCATGTGCACCTAGGATTGCAACTTCAATTGGCAACATGTCACATTTTGCAAATATATTGAAACCAGTGGTCTAACATTTGCAATAGGGATTATGGAACATAATTCCTTGAGTGTCATTTACCGAGTCAGGAAGCTCCACGGTCCGAATTGTTCCTGGCAAACCGGCTCAGTACAATAAGACGTATAATGGAATGATTAAGTGTCTGAGCACAACAGCACACTCTCATTTATTCGAGTTTCATTAACCTTGGCTGAAAATCTGCCAAAGTACCTTTGACAACTCTGCAAAGCCAAACTAGTTTAACATTTATATAGACAGGAAGGATTTTGAAAGACACAAGCGCCTGCCTTTTAAAAGACAGCATAGTTGACATGCAAGCTTCTGAACAGTCAGGAGAGGTTCCGATTCCTAGAGCAGGTGTGTTTGTCACTGACAAGGAACTTAGCCATTACTGGCTCTCAGATAATGAAAGCAAGTCCATCTGAATTTGCACGATGCACAGATTTTAAAGCACACATAAAAGAGAGGTTAGCTTGACAGAAGAAAATAAGAGGGTAAGTGGAATACAAATTAGCCTAACAGTACAAAGCCCAGTCTCCAGAAAGATGTCAAAAAAACTCGAATGGTGTTCAACTTGCTGGAGTGGTGTGTCTGGCAGTTCCATCTTTTCTGGTGATCCCCTTAAATGCTTTGCAGATGGCTGCAAACTCCAAGCCTACTTCTTAAGCTTGGCAGCACCTCAGTTGAAGGGTTTCCAAGGAACTACAGTTTGGACTCAAGGAAATGAAGCTGACAGTGCTTTTGCAGTCACTGGATATATTGAGACAGGCAGATAGAGAGTAGACATGTGCATTCAGGGAAAACCTTGTCCTGTTTTGTGTCCTGGCTTTTGTTAGGGGCCCCCAACCTGTTTTTTGTATGCCTCCCGAAATGGGGAGAGTTGTTTTCAGTTCTTTAATTTCCGGAAAGCACAGGCGTCTGCTAGTGCCTGCAGCCAAGCACTCTTGCTCTAGAGCAGCGTTTCTCAACCTGGGGGTCGCGACCCCTAGAGGGGTCACCGGGCCATTTCGGAGGGGTCGCGGTGCCATGTCCATTGGCCCCGCCTCCTCCACCATGCTGCGCAGTGCTGCCTCGCTCGCCTGGCTATCGCCAGCTTTCGCCGCTTGCCAGGACCAACAGGCGGTGCGAACCAGGCAAGGGGCTTCCCACCAGGCCAGGCCAGGCTGTGCTGCCTCCCTCACCTGGGTTGTGCTGCCTGCCGGGTCTGTCAAGCGGCAAAAGCCAGGAGAGGAAAGCTGCCTTCCAGCTCTGCAGCCCCAGGTGCTTTCCTTCCTCGCTCTTTCTTTTTTCCTTCTCTTTATTTCTTTCCTTCTTTTTTCCAAACTTTTCCATTTCCTTCCTTCCTTCCTTCCTTGCTTCCTTCCTTCCTTCCTTCTGCCGTAATCCCTTGCTTCCTTTCATCTTTCCCTTCCTTCCCTCCCTCCCTCCTTCATTCCTTATTTTCCTCTGCTCTTGGCCCCTCCCTCCCTCTCTCCATTCAGATCCAGCTCCAGCCCTCATCCTCGCCCTTCGCAGCCACCGGGGGAGAGAACGGTAGCAGCAGGGCCAAGGGGCCATGGGTGCAGGAATCTCATCCCTCTGCCTCCATGCGCCTCTCGAGTGCACCAGTATTCCAATTCCAGGATATCAGGTTTTTGTGCCAAATTTGATAAAGATCCAACATTGTTTGAGTTCACAGTGCTCTCTGGATGTAGGCAAACTACAACTCCAAAACTCAAGGCCAATGCCCTTCCATTGACTATTATTATTATTATTATTGCTCCTGCAGTAATTCTATATTCCTGTGTGGCAGAAAGAAGAGGCTGGACTACATGACCTTTGGGGTTCCCTTTCAATTGTATGAGTCTTATAATACTACATAATAATAACAATACACATTCTATATTCCTGCCTGGTATAAAGGAGGGGGCTGGACTAGATGACCTTTGGGGGTCCCTTCCAACTGAGTCTAATAATAATAATAATAATAATAATAATAATAATAATAATAGTAGTAGTAGTAGTAATGTATAATAATAAAATAGTAACTCGTATTTTCCTGCCTGGCATAAAAGAAGGGGCTGGATTAGATGACCTTTGGGGTCCCTTCCAACTGAGAATAATAATAATAATAATAATAATAATAATAATAATAATAATAATAATAATAGTAATAATAATAGTAATGTATAATAATAAAATAGTAACTCTTTTCCTGCCTGGCATAAAAGAGGGGCTGGACTAGATGACCTTTGGGGTCCCTTCCAACTGAGTCTAATAATAATAATAAAATAGTAACTCTACAACTCCCAAATGTCAAGGTCTATTTTCCCCAAACTCCACCAGTGTTCACATTTGGGCATAATAAGTGCTTGTGCCAAGTTTAGTCCAGATCCATGGTTGTTTGGGTTCACATTTGCTCTCCAGATGTAGGTGAACTATATCTCTCCTAAATCACTGCCAACCCCCTCCAGTATTTTTTTTGTTGGTTATGGGGGTTCTGTGTGCCACGTTTTGTCCAGGTCTTTCATTCATTGGGGGTCTCAGTTGTCTGTGGAAGTCAGAGCTGAATCTGTTGAAGGTACTGCAAAGCCCATCATCCATTGTCCATACTCCTCCAAACATGTTTTGGTGATTAATCTCTATGCTTTAATTATGTTCAATTTGTAATGATGAAAATACATCCTGCATATCAGATATTTACATAACGATTCATAACAGTAGCAAAATTACAGTTATGAAGTAGCAATGAAAATAATTTTATGGTGGGTGGGGGGGTCACCACAATGTGAGGAACTGTATTTAGGGATCACGGCATTAGAAAGGTTGAGAACCACTGCTCTAGAGTAAGAGCCGCTCAGCTGCAGGCGTGCTCAGGGCCTGCCTGCCTGCACGCTCCTGCCATGCACACCCCATTATACTCTCTGAGAGTGCGTGTGTAGTGGGGCATGCAGGCACGCCCAGAGCGTGTCTGCAGCCGAGCTCCACACCTGCCTGCCTGCATGCCCCGCCACACAAGCACTCTCTTTCCAAGGCAAGGAGGCAAGTTCGGATGCACATGCACAGACTTTTGTGTTGAACAGAATTTCATGTGAGGAGGGGGCTTCCCATTTTGTGCTTCCGAAGAAATGAAAGAAATGGTAGAAAGACTAGGAACATATTTTGCGCACATGCCTAATAGAGAGATCCCCTTTTCAGTCCCCTTAAATGTATCACTTCAGGAATCTTTCAGCTGGGGTGCTGCCAGTCTTATAAGAGAAAGTTTTGAGGATCATTAGCAACCATAAGTGTGAATCCCCAAAGTTATGAGTTTATAAGACAGACATTTCACATCTCTACTTATTCACACATATGCATGCACACATGCATGAATCACAAAATTCTTGAAAGTTATGTGGGAAAGATGAAAGCCCTTTCAGGGAAACCATTAGACATTTTAAAACACCATAAGACAGCAAACATTAGTGAAAGAAAAAAAAATTCTGGAAGCATCTCGGAAGAAGCTTTCAAATGTCCTCTAGACATCTCAAAATGCTTTTGCCTGTTTACACAAGCTTACCTGACATGGTTGTTTCATTGCACATGTACATATAGTCGGCTCTCAGTATCCATGAATTCTCCATCCACAGATTCAACCACCTATGACTTTAAAACAATACAAAATAAAAATCTAAAAAGCAAACCTTTAGGTATTTACAATTTTATATAAGGGACACAATCTTTCTGGGTAATGATATATTATGAGATTTGAGCATTCATAGATTTTGAGCATCCTGGAACCAAACACCAGTGAATGTTTTAGTCCTGAGTAAAATTTTATTTGAAACATGTTGAACTCCTCTTTGTGTATGTGGTGGAACTTTCCAAATTGTTTCCATGTCTTTTCTCTCTCTAGTACCACATTTTCTGTCGAATAAGCAATGTTAAATCATATTTGCTATGTTAACTGAGGTATATCTGAACTTAGCCAAAAAAGTGAAATGTTATAGCAGTTCATACCCTTATAGCAATGTATCTTATCCAGAGGTAGGAAAGTTAGTTTTTATAGGAGGGGAAAATAACTATTGCCATATAAATATAAATTAAATGCTTTCAATAGAAGTATTACTGCAAAGGGGTTAAAATTCCTTTGATTATTTCAGATTGCTCCCGTTCCCCATTTTTAAGCTTGACTAAGAAACAGCTGCGTAAATGTTTGACAACCCCATTTCACACCCATTGTACCAAACCATCTCCTTTTGCATTCTCTTCTTTCCTTCCTCACAATCTTACCTCCTCTTCCCTGCTTTTTTTTTTTTAAATAGTGATTGCTATGTAGATCCCAGCAAAAGTCATGGGGAATATGAGCTTCTATGTAATGTCTGATGTAGAAGACAGGAGAATTGTCTGGATGCAAAGAGCATTCTTTCCAAACTGTCCCTAGTACAATTTCATTTTCAGGTTTTGCTAGTATGGATGCCATCTATTCTCAGCTGATGTCTTGGAGAACAAGGAAAATAGCAAGGATCCTAAACAAGTTGGCGTATTTTGTGACCAAACCTACATTCTTTTCTGCCCTTGAATGCACCTTGTGTAAAAACAAAAATACTGTATATTCAACCTTTGTTGCTTTATCTTTCATGGCTGGTGGAATGTTTAGTTTATTTGGGTCAAAAGTTGGGTAGATTTGCCCTTTGTCTCAATACTATATCTTCACTTTTGTTTAATTGACAAGCATTCCAAATCAATCTTTGAGGAATAATTTAGCAATTTAAAGGCATCTCAGGACATTTGCAGTGGCTTCTTTTCCTATCCATCTATCATGCTGTTTTAATTTCTCAAATGTAGGGATAATTTCTCATATATGTCCCCAACTCTCTTCCTCTCCAGCTCTGAAATGTGTCAATACAGCTGTTTAGGCTAATGCACTGCCTGGCAAAGACATTTCAATTTTAGGTTCTGCTGGTATCGTTGTCAGCATAAACATCCAAAATTAAGGGCTGTGCTGTAAATGTATGTTTTATTTTTTAAAAAAACATTTTGCTGAAAATCTTAATATTTTGAGAATAGTCTCATTTCTATAGTTTGCTTAATACTTGAAATGAAATAAAATAAGTAACACTAAATAATTTTTTTACATCAATCAATTTTTACACTGAGACTAAGAGGAGGTATGGTTTTATTTTTTATTTTTTGTGTAGGAAGCAAATTGAGGGTACAGTTATAATATATTTAAAAACACAAAGTTAAAAACTTGGCATTATGCTAAATATGCTATGACCAGAAGCTGGCCACTTGGAGTGCCTCTGGTATCTCTGTGAGAAGGTCCTCCATTGTGCATGTGGCAGGGCTCAGGTTGCATTGTAGTAGGTCAGTGGTTCCCAAACGTTTTTTGACCAGGGACCACTTCGACCAGGGACCACTTTCCAACATTACTACCAAAAGGATTACAAATCGGTTTTTGGTCAACTTTAGATTTGATTTGGTTATTTGGGGTGCTGATTCAGAAAATTGCATTGAATAGACCACATCAGCACTAGTTTCGGATACAGAACAGAGCATATGCCATCCAGTAGTTGCCATCTGCTCACCCACAGAAAACCGTATTTAATAAACCTCATCACTATAAAAGGGTTTCGCGAGACCATTCACTCTCATTGCACCAGTGTAGTAATGGTGAGGCCACAGACCATATTTTAGTTCTTGCAGACCACTGGTGGTCTACGGACCACAAGTTGGGAATCACTGTAGTAGGTGGTGTGTGGTTTGCTCTTCTCCTCATTCACATGTCGTGGACTCCACTTTGTAGCCCCATTTCTCAAGATTAGCACTGCATCTTGTGGTGCCAGAGTGCAGCCTGTTCAGCACCTTCCAGGTTGCCCAATCTTCTGTGTGCCCAGGAGGGAGTCTCTCATCTAGTCTCAGCCACTGATTGAGGTTTCGAGATTTTGCCTGCCACTTTTGGACTCTCACTTGCTGATTTTTTCCTGCAAGTATCTCTGTAGATCTAAGGAAGCTATTTCTTGATTTAAGACATTGGCCTGCTGGCTGATATCTGAACAGTGGATGGCTTGGAGATGTCAATGTCTTGGTCCTTACGGGCTGTTACTTCTCACGAAGGACATGAGAGAAGCCCCCCCTAGGACAATAACACATCTGTGTGCCCCCTGGGCAACGTCTTTGTAGACGGCTAATTCTCTCACATCAGAAGCAACTTGTAGCATGGAACCAACCAACCAACTAAACATACAAACAAATGGACCTTTTCAGGGTCAACCATGATAATAATCTCAATCAGCATCTAAGGCATGTCAGTTGCCAAAGAACAGCTGCTTTATGAACTGTGCCGAGATAAGAAATGTTATAGGCTGTGTTTCCAAGAAACACACAGGGATAAACAACAAAACCCAACCAAATGATCTCAGAGGCGGAAAGACCACATGTGCAGTATGGAATTTGTAAAACCAGGAGGTATGATAGCCATGATTAATACCTAAAGGAATGTCATGTAAAAAAAATGGAGGAATTTTTTTCCCTGCTCCAGAGAATAGGGCGCAGAAAATAGGACCATTGGATCCAAATTATAACAAAAGGAATAAACAATAGGAAGAATCTGTTGCTGTTAGAGCTATTCAATAGTGGAGTGGACTGCCTTGAGTCTCCTTTGTGGAGAGAAAAAGTGGAGGATAAATAAACATTATTATTATTATTATTATTATTATTATTATTACTATTATTATTATTTAGTGTGGTGGACACTCCTTTGGAAATCTTTAAATGGAGTTTAGATAACTATCTTCTGGGAATGAGTTATTTGTGTAATCCTGTATGGCCATGGGTTAGACCCCTTTCACCTCTATGGTTCTAGTATAACAGTGCAAGATTCTGTGCAGTCACCTAATGGAACCAGTGCTATCTTCAATTGTCAGTCCTCTTTAATATCTGGAAAAGATATGAACTAATTCATAAACATTCCTTCCAAGCATCCACTGAATACTGTCTAATTAATTTTCAAATGCCTGCTTTTAGCATTAGATTGGGTCAATTTTTGCTTCTTTCCCTCCACATTCACCAACTAGTTTTTGCTTAACATTGGTCTTGGTCATTGAAGTGAGAGGCAGGCATTCATCCTTCTCCATTCCCTTTGTTTTGTGGTGCATATGTTAAGTATGCTGAACACTTCCTAATTTTTCCATCGGTGACTAAGCACCTTTCAGTCATTACCAGAGTCATTAATTTAAGTATCCGCGTTGTCTGGATTTGCTCTTCTTCCCCAGCACCAAGGATGTCCAGGCAGCCATTGATTTAAGAGACAATATCACTTGCTTCCAAGTTTATGAGGCAATAAACAGCTCCCGCATATTGATGAACGCTAAGGTGTTTGCTCAGCACATTTGCAGGGGCCGTTTATTACCAAGTGCTGTGCTTTAAAAGCAAATGAAATTGCAACTATTCTCTCTTAGGCTTCTTGTGGGTGGGGGCGGGATGGAGGGGGAAAGAATATAAAACCTGTTGTTTTTAATCCACTCTTCCGCTTACTTTCCTTCTGCAAGTAATTAATATGACTGACATTACCCTGTCGATTTCCTTCCAGCAGAATGATTGAAGACACTGTTTAGATTTCTCATGTTATTTGGGATAAAAATACTTGAAAGTAGCAGGGAAAATGGATTGAATCTTTGAGCTCAGTAATTCCATGCTCACAATCAACTCCCAGCTTTAGTTAGGAGCACCTTGAAAAATAAATATATCAAGTGATGTTGTTATTATTGTTTAACTATACTATTTTACCAGGCGTCAAATAATCATAGCATCTTTCCCATTATTCCAGAGTTCTCCCGCTCCCTCAGCATTGTGCCTTTGCAAATGAAATAAAATTACAGTTACAGTTATACAGTTGAACATAAAATTACAGTTATAGTTTTTCCTTAAGCTCCTTTTTCAACTTAAACTGGTTTTAAAATTGATACTTCATGAGAAGAGATAACTCTCCTGGCATGGGTTTTTACTGCAAGATTACCATTAATTCCTTACTCAGTGCAATGTACCTTTGATAGTTTTGGAGGCAGGGAAAAGAGGAAGCTGGTAAATGACAGGTGAGCCCATGGAATCTGGTCAAAATGCTTTCCGGAGTAGCTTACTTTGCATAAACATTATTATTAGGAAGAGAGAGTTGGGCCAGAAAAGGTAAAAAAAAAGAAAAAAAGATCAATTACATAGCTGTGTGTGCCAACTGTGTAGTTATGAGCATGCCAACCAGGAAAGCAACATTTGAAAATTGCATTAGCTCATAAAAAAACCACAAAAATGATTTAAAGTTGTAGTAATCTGATTCTCTCCTGCATTCTTAATTTTTCGAACAGTGAGATGCTAGGACTTCATTTTCCTGGTAGAGAGTAAATCCAAGGCTGCCTGTGAGCACTAAAGGTGCAAAGTAAATGTTTATACCTGTTAGAAGGCAAATTTCTAAGGCTCCTGGAGTTACACAGGATCGGCACAGACATGGCACAGTCAGTACCTATCTGAATGCAATAATTAGCCTCTACCCCAAATTATCCTAATTTTTCAGATGTTGCTTCCAATAATTATTTTGAATGCCCTTTTTGTCTGCTAGCAGGTGTGAAATCCCTGTACATCTTTTCAAAAAATGTGTCAGGGCTTAGGACGTACAAAGCCAACAGTTTTAAGTTGTATTTCACCCCAACAAGACAAATTTTATTTGTATAAAGATAGCTTGACCTCCATATTTATGGTGAATACATTTCTGGACTTACTGTGGAAATGTGAAACCATAGATAATTGCAAACCCTGCATATTACAGAATTATGCCAGAGGAACTAGAAAATGCCTAGAGAGAAAATCTATTTAGTATTTCAAGGTCTTCCAGTGTGACACCATGGATAACATCTGGCAGCTTACCATAGTAGAATCATGCTGGAGGACCTGAAAGTGCCTTGTAGTTTATTCGTTCAGTTGCTTCCGACTCTTCATGACCTCATGGACCAGCCTCCACCAGAGCTCCCCGTCAGCTGTGGCCACCTCCAGCTCCTTCAAGGTCAAGCCAATCACTTCAAGAATACCACCAATCCATTTTGTCCTTGGTTGGCTACTCTTCCTTTTTCCTTCCATTTTCCCCAGCATCATTATCTTCTCCAAGCTTTCCTATCTTCTCGTTATGTGGCTAAAAAAATGCCTAGAGGGAACATATTTTTTGGATGTAGGTAAGTGAAACCACAGATACTTGTGCTGCAGTTCATGCTATATATCAATCTTTTTACCTACACCTCATCACATTGAGAAGGGAAAGCATGGGTAACCATCCCTTTAAAGGAGAGAATGACCCCTTTTGGAGTTCTGCCTCCCCATCAGACTCACACCCGGAAACTTAAGAGCTGGCAGTACAGTAATCTTACATTCATCAGAAGGTCAATATTTCTTTTTCTTTTTTAATCAGGAGAAACAACAGTATTTGAAAAGCAAGAGATCCCTTGCCCTACTCAAAGCCCCTTACATTAAATGAGACTAACGCCAGTTTAAAACCAGTTATTTCCATGGGATCCTATGGTTCTGCCCCAAACCCCATAGGATACAAGAGGCAGTGATCCAAGTTAAAACCATTGCTTCCATGGGAATCCTATTGTTCTGCACCAAACTCCATATTACACAAGAGACAGTGCTCCAGGTTAAAAACATTTCTTTCCATGGGAGCTTACTGTTCTGAATAAAACGCCATAAGATACAAGAGACGGTTGGGCAATAAATAAGGACAGCAAACGTTTTATGGTTTCTATTCCACCTGTTTTTCAGTTGTAAAGATGGGAGTAAAGTGTGATAAGAAGTAGGAGCTCTGAATTACGATTGCTGGTCTGGGTTGAGAATTCCCTCCTTTCAGGACATTTCTGTCTCTCTAAAACTCTGGAACATGTAATGAGCTCCATGCCTCTCCATTCTTGAAAGGTGGCTGAAGTGTCCTACAAAGAGAAAATTTCTCAATGTAATGAGGCCAGATTCCCGAAGTTCCCTCCTTTCAGGATACATCTGCCTTTTTAAAACCACAGAGAGCTAAGTATGAGAGATAGAAGTAGTTTAGCTCGTGATGAGCTCAGTGCCTTTCCATGCTTGAAAAGAGGCTGAAATGTCTGAAGTCTATTTATAAATGCTCAGTGGACATTTTAAGTTATTTATTTATCGTGTCATCAGCAACCATTGTATTACAATTCTAACAGAGCAAAACAAACACAGAGATTAAAAAGAAAAAGAAAAAGAAAAAAAAACCACACAGATTTTGTAAATTTGGTATTTGGTTAAATGTCCTTTGACCAGTATCTGGCCACTTGGAGTGCCTCTGGGGTTGCCGCAAGAAGGTCCTCCATCGTGCATGTGGCAGGGCTCAGGGTGCATTGCAGCAGGTGGTCAGTGGTTTGTTCTTCTCCGCACTCGCATGCCGAGGATTCCACCCTGTAGCCCCATTTCTTAAGATTGGCTCTGCATCTCGTGGTGCCAGAGCGCAATCTGTTCAGCGCCTTCCAAGTCGCCCAGTCTTCTGAGTGCCCAGGGGGGAGTCTCTCATCTGGTATCACCCATGAATTGAGGTGCTGGGTTTGGGCCTGCCACTTTTGGACTCTCGCTTGCTGGGGTGTTCCAGCGAGTGTCTCTGTAGTTCTAAGAAAACTATGTCTTGATTTAAGTCGTTGACGTGCTGGCTGATACCCAAACAGGGGATGAGCTGGAGATGTCTCTGCCTTGGTCCTTTCACTATTGGCTGCTACTTCCCGGCGGATGTCAGGTGGTGCAATACCGGCTAAGCAGTGTAATTTCTCCAGTGGTGTGGGTCGCAGACACCCCGTGATAATGCGGCATGTCTCATTAAGAGCCACATCCACTGTTTTAGTGTGATGAGATGTGTTCCACACTGGGCATGCATACTCAGCAGCAGAGTAGCATAGCGCAAGGGCAGATGTCTTCACTGTGTCTGGTTGTGATCCCCAGGTTGTGCCAGTCAGCTTTCGTATGATGTTGTTTCTAGCGCCCACTTTTTGTTTGATGTTCAGGCAGTGCTTCTTGTAGGTCAGAGCACGGTCCAAAGTGACTCCCAGGTATTTGGGTGCGCTGCAATGCTCCAGTGGGATTCCTTCCCAGGTAATCCTCAGAGCTCGGGATGCTTGTCTGTTCTTAAGGTGAAAGGCGCATGTCTGTGTTTTAGATGGATTAGGGATCAGATGGTTTTCCCTGTAATAGGCAGTAAGAGCACCTAGAGCTTCGGAGAGCTTCTGTTCTACCATCTCAAAGCTCCCTGCTTGAGCAGTAATGGCACGATCGTCAGCATAGATGAAACTCTCTGTCCCTTCTGGCAGTGGCTGGTCATTTGTGTAGATGTTGAACATGGATGGAGCAAGCACGCTCCCCTGAGGCAGGCCGTTCTTCTGTTTCCGCCATCTGCTTCTCTGGCCCTGGAACTCAACAAAAAAGCTCCTGTTTTGTAGCAGGTTTCCTATGAGGCAGGTGAGGTGGTAGTCCTTTGTGATATTATACATTTTTCTCAGGAGGAGGCGGTGGTTCACAGTATCATAGGCTGCTGACAAGTCTATGAAGACAGCTCCTGTGATCTGCTGCCTTTCAAAGCCATCTTCTATGTGCTGAGTCAGGTTCAGCACTTGTGATGTGCAGCTTTTGCCTTTTCTGAAGCCAGCTTGCTGTGGGATCAGACAGGGGTCTATATTTTCCATAATTCTATGCAAAATAAGTCTCTCCAGAACTTTGTAGAGGTGGCACAACAGGGAGATTGGTCTGTAGCTTTTTGGGTCATTACGGTCTTTGCCTGGCTTCAAGATGGCGATGACTCTTGCTTTCCTCCAGGTTTTGGGGATCTGACAGGATGCAGTGCAGTTGTTCATCAGCTCCAGCAGCCAGCGCCTTGCTTTTGGACCAAAGTTCTTGATTTGTTCCATCCGTAGATCATCCAAGCCAGCTGCTTTGCCATTCTTACATTTGTTGAGAGCCATGTCCAATTCAGTAGATGTAAAGGGTTCATGGAGGTTGTTGTTCTCAATCTCTGGTTGTCTGGCTATTGGTTTCTTTCCTACTTTGGTGGCAAGGTTGGGTTTCCCGTTCTTCAAGAGTTGGTGTGCTATCTGATCTGCCTTTATGTTGGCATGGGTATTAGTTTGTGAGGGATCGTTGCTCAGCCGTCTCAGCAGCCTCCACGCCTTCTGGCTGCTCCTGCCCATGTCGACCTCTGTGATCAACTTGATCCACTGTTCTTTCTTGGCTTCAGAGATGGAGGACACAATGCTCTGCGCTGCCTGAAGAGTCTGCTCACTGAATGGGTCTTCGTTGTGGAGCCTGTAATAATTTTCCAACAAGGCAGCTGTTTCAGGAGTAATGCCCTGGAGGTAGTGGGTTCTGCAGCCTCTCGGTATGGAGGCCCGTGAGCAGGTTTTCACTATTTCAATAAAATGTTCGTATTCCTCAGGGACTGGCGCGACCGATGTGATCATGTCGTCTAACATGTCTGAGAATTTAGTCCAATCTGCCTTTCTGAAGTTGTATCTTCGTTTAAATCGAACTTCCTGAGGCCTTATTGTTGGGAACAGTTGGCATATTATTGGTCGGTGCTGTGTGTTTGGGATTGGTGGTCCCACTGATTTGGTGCATTGCTGTACGATGCTGTCGCTCACAAATAAGAGGTCTGGGTTATAACCTCGGTGCCATCTCCCGCTGTTGTAGGATGGTGGGAGCTTGCTATCATGGATGAGTGATAGTTTGTGCAGTTCAGACCAGGACAGGACAGCCTCTCCATTTCTGTCCTCTTGGGCATAGCCCCATACATGGCTATGGCTGTTGAAGTCACCAATTACTACCGCCCTTTGGTGCCTGTCAAAGTTCTCGGGGGAGGAGAAGCAGAAATCTTCATTTGGGGGCTTGTACACAGAGGTGATGGTGATGTTATTAAGCTCTACTGTTATAACCTCGATATTGTTTTCTTCAGTGTTGTGGGCACTGCTGACTTGGAGGCCTGGTTTGACAAAGACAGCACTTCCATACTGCGCATGTGGTCTTTCCGCTACTAGGATCATTCCTGGAACTTTGGGTCGTTTCTGTCGTTCATCCCTGTGTGTTTCTTGGACACACAGCACGTCACATTTCTTATCTCGGCACAGTTCATAGAGCAGTTGTTCTTTGGCAGCTGACATGCCTTCGATGTTGATTGCGATTATTGTCATTTTAAGTTACTGTGGTGCAAGAAATTGGAAGGTAAAGAAAAATTAAATGGGGAGACAGACAATTCTTATTGGAGGCAATGGGCACATTTCGCTTCTCTTGTGGCATTCGGAGGAATTACGGAAGCTCATTTTCACAAACTTGGGACCTCTTCACATGGTCCAAATTTCAGCAGCGGAGGTGGTTTTTTGACCTTTCACCGTGGAGCCTGTCAGTTCCCATCACACTCAGGAAAAGTACTTCCAGGCAGTTCTGTGGCCAAACTGCTGCCACTAAAAATTGCCAGCGGTGGACAACAGGACACTCCCTGTATTTCCGTTGGGAAAAATGGGTCAAGCTGGCTTAAAGCTTAAACAGCCCCCCCCCCCCCAGTGTGATGAGGTAAGGGGGAAGCCAGAATAGCATGAGGTGTGGGGCGAGAGGTCCTCACACCCTCTGAGCAGGCACCACTGAGATCACCACGATCTGTTGCAATACTGACCAATTCCGGCGGCACGTGTTACATGCTGATAAGCCAGGTGAAAAATGTCTCAGCTTGCCAGTATCTTAACCAATTTCACCCACAATACCATGGCTAGGGTTTACGTCTTACATCCTTAGATCATACACCAAAAGCGTTTTCTAGAAAGTCAATGCAAATAGACAGCCAGCAGTTTGCAATTTTAAAAGTTCAATCAAATAATATGTTCCGATTATTACTTTCAGCGAAATTGTTTCACCTTGGGAATTTAACATCATGATGATATCCTATTTTGTGGCTTTTGTTATTTTAATCATACATTTTTGGAAGATGTTACCATGTGGAGTCTGCATCTTTGCAAGAGGTAGGTGGTCCTCAAGTAACAGATTAAGCATTTGAAAATCTGCATAACCTACTCAATTTTTAATTAGTTCCATAAATTACCATGAGGCACCATAAATCCAATGCTGCCTTTATTAGAATAATACACTGATATTGAGCTGACTTTTCCCCATTCGTAAAGTATTTTAAGAGGCTCAATAAATAATCCTGTGGGGTAAGTAATTATCTCTGTTTTGTAGAAGTAGAAACAAAAGATCAAGACAAAATTACTTTGCTCCTGTTCAGGAAAGGTAGGCTCAGAATACGGGCATTTCCATCTTCCTCATTCTAGTCTCTCATCACTCACTCTTTCTTCTCACCCAAAGGAATGACTATGCAGCATGTAGCATTTTCTTGACAAACTGTGCCAAAATGGCAATAACAATTATGTAGTCATGACATGCTATATCCTGCATCTCCACAGATGAATGAAACCTCTCTGGGTTTGAATGGAACCTTTCTTCTGTAGGGATCAACTAGTATTATTATTCCACCTCTTCTTCAGTCTGGACCTCAAGGAAGGCTTCCAAAGTTTAAAATGATACAACTAAATAGCATTGTACAAATGTTACAAATAAAATCCAGATATCAACAAAAATGAAAAATTGAAACAAACCATTAACAAGAAGAACAATAAATATATGTAACACATGAAGTCTCTTTCACCTGAGCAGTCAGCCTTCGATGGCCTGCTAAAACCGAAAGGTTTTCACCTGTCGGTGAAAGGATAACAAGGAGGGCGCCAGTATAACCTTTCTGAGAAAGGTGTTCAAAGGCTGGGAGTAGCCACTGAGCAGGCCCTCCCTTCTATTCCCACAAGATGTGCCTGTTGAAGGGGGTGGGACAGGGAGAAGAGCCTGGCCACAAGATCTCAATGCCTTAAGTCAGTGGTTTTCAACTGTGGATCCCCAGGTGTTTTGGCCTACAACTCCCAGAAATCCCAGCCAGTTTACCAGCTGTTAGGATTTCTGGGAGTTGAAGGCCAAAACATCCGTGGAGCCACAGGTCGAGAACCACTGCCTTAAGTCAAGATATACTGTTTTTCAGTACCTCCGTCATATAGAGCTTTATAGGTCATGCTGAGCATGTTAATTGTGTCCAGAAATAGACTGGCATCCAGTGCAATTATTAACCATTTGTCTTCAGCTCTTTGCACCAGCTGATGTTTCCAAACACTCTTCAAAGACAGATCCATCCAGAATGCATTTACAAATAATCCAAAGAAATGTAACTAAGGCATGCATCACCTTGACACCTCAAGGAATAGGCACAGCTGCCACACAAGCCTCAATTGTGAGGATACACTCCTGGCCACCTGTGCTTCCAGACACAGAGTTGAAAATTTCATTTTCAGGAGAAGCATAACTCCACTCAGCATAGGCTAAATCAGTAGCATTAGTGTAATGCTTCATTTACCCAGTAGGATGGTAACACATCTGTGCATCCCCTGGGCAACATCTCTGTAGACAGCCAGTTTTCTCACAGCAGAAGCAACTTGCTGTACTCAAGTCACTTCTGATATGATAAAAAAATCTCCAACACCAGACAAAAGCATTTAGGTGGGATTTTTAATCTGCAGGAAACATTTTTCATGGATTTTATCTAATGTTTACTATATGTTTGTTATTAATTTATTTTCTGATGAATGGCTTATTTTTAAAAAGAGGAAGAAGGTCAGAATGATCTAAATAGGATTTTGAGAATGCCTTCAACTAATGGGGAAAAAGTCTTTACTCGTTTCGAATCTCTGGAACCAGATTTCAAAAGCTGGAATGAATATTGATTTTAAAACTTCTGCACATGAACAGATTATGAATATTCTGTTCTCTGTAGGTGATATTTAATATTGGGATCTAAGTCATTGTTATAGGGGCAGGGCAGTTGGTGGAATTAGAGTTGGTAAAGAATTCTTGTAAAATATATGCTTGGAAGCTGTTGAAGCTACCAGATAATAATTCAGGTGAATGACATCATATGAAAAATGTGCTTTCCCTATCTTGACCTTGTCTTTTAGGTGAGGCAAAATTCCTTAATCATTGCCCTCCTTCTCACAACTCTTGCTGAGATCATTTACTGTTGTGTGTGTGTGTGAAGGATACTGCTGGCATCAGAGCATTCATTACTCAAGAATAAGCTAATGCATGTGCCAGGCCAATGGCTTCCTGCCAAAAGCAATGCTCTCACCATGGAGATTGTTTCAAAAATTAGATGAATAAATATTTGGCAGCTATTGTACACCAAGCAAACTGGGTATAGAATTCAAGAGGTGTAGATTTTTAGCTATGCAGAGTTCAAGCAAAGCATTCTAGAAGTTCAGGGCAGGTTAATTTCGGTATGGTTCCCCTGTCACACATACCCAGATTTATCATACCTATCCAGTATGTGAAAGACAGGGAGCCATAGTAGACACACAAGCACCCGCAATCTTTCTGTGGCTGGTGGAGAGTGTGGAATGGCATCGGAGCAACATTTGGCTATGTTCCCATAGCCAGACACAGGCCAAGGATGTCTTTAACTAGTCTCCTCTAGGATCATCTGGAAGTTTCAGCAAGAGATGCCATCAATCTGCAGTAGCTTACAGAAACATAGCCGGATCCTTCTCCTATCCCCTTTCCACTTTGCCAGCAACAGAATGGTCCTGAGGCAGTTGCAGTGATTAACTGGTGGGGCAGGGGACTGTAGTCATTGCAGAAGATGGAACACAATACCAATCTCTACGACAAGCAAATAAGATGCATTTATAAGGCAAACTTTTGTTTGCATATGTCATTAATACAATGCTAGTCATTATATATGACAGTTTGCTTTTGTTTTGTTTTGATTGGTGTCAGGAGTGACCTGAGAAACTGCAAGTCACTTCTGGTGTGAGAGAATTGGCCATCTGCAAGGATGCTGCCCAGGGATGCCCAGATGTTTTGATGTTTTATCATCCTTGTGGGAGGCTACTTTCATGTACCCGCATGGGAAGCTGGAGCTGATAGAGGGAGCTCATCCGTGCTCTCCTCGGATTCGAACCTCTGACCTGTCGGTCTTCAGTCCTGCTGGCACAAGGGTTTAACCCATTGCGTCACTGGGGCAATGATCCTGCCTTTGTATATTATTAAATATTTCTGGTTTTATCCTACTAAAGTTTTGGGTGTGTGAATGGGGAAACATTTACACACACAAGTTAAGCTGTAGAGACACAACTGACCTAATAAAGTTAAGCTTAAAGAAGACAATAGGAATTGCTCCCTCTCTTTGTTCCTAATGCAAAGGTTACATTTTTGGGGGGCATAATTGTATCAGCTCATTTTATTGAAAATATAAAAGGACATGAAATCAGTGCATTTCCCTGGGAAAACAGAGGGTAGCCTTTTTTTGTTTGTCAAAACCTCTGCAGTTATCATTGCTTAAGAAAATCTCTTTGTGGATTTGAAATATACAAAATGCTTATCTGTTGTTACTTGAGGATGTGACAATGACAGTGATATGTGAGGTGAGAGGAGGAGATGAGGTCAAGAGTAAAAAAGGATTTATTCATTTATTACATGTGTTAAAATATACTGCTTGTTGGCAAAAACATGTCCCCATCCTACATGAAACATTTTGTAACATACCTCCAGCTTGCCAATCTGCCTTGTTGCTAAGACTCTTTGGTTAGCTTTGGACTGCTATTATTGCTTTATTAAGAGTGGCATGTTGACATCTCCCACTGCTTTCATATTTCAGTTGTTAATAAATAGGGTCTTTCTGCTTATTGACCTTGTTCTGCAATATCCTCATCAAATAGTGTTCTTCATTATCTAATCTATGCTTGCCGGTCCTTTTAATAATATATTGGGGTGGGGGCTGATTCTCTCCAAGTGTTTCTTGATGGGGCACACAATATACTTCGCCATCGGTAATGCTGGTGCTGATTGAGTAATGCATTATAAAACATACAATCATAATTTGAGGAATGATATTATGTATTTTCAGATGATGCTTTTTCTCTCTGCAAGTTTAGCCCTCCACTATGAAGATGGAGATTTATCAGAAGCTTGGAGCATTGTGCCTGTTGGTACGTTGTTCCCCTTGAGTAACGTATAGATGGTAATGTTAAAATAATGTGCACAAATATTATTCAATAAGAGGAGGGAGAGCTTATGCATTGTTTGTGCATTCTTCTGTTTTCCAGCAACATGAATACACACACACACACACACACACACACATGCACATATATATAACCCAGGGAGTGCTGTAACAAAAGCATGTATACAAATTTATGCATGTATATATTTCTCCAACACATTTTTACAAATGTTATTTATAGACATTTTTACTCAGTTATTCATGCCACTATAAGAGCTTTTGTTGCTGTTGGTTATTTGTTCAGTCTCTTCCGACTCTTTGTGACCTCATGGACCAGCCCACGCCAGAGCTCCCTGTTGGCTGTCGCCATCCCTATCTCCTTCAGAGTCAAGCCAGTCATTTCAAGGATACCATCCATCCATCTTGCCCCTCTCTCTTTTTCCTTCCATATCTCCCAGCATCATTGTCTTCTCTAAGCTTTCCTGTCTTCTCATGATGTGACCAAAGTACTTCATCTTTGCCTCTAATGTCCTTCTCTCCAATGAACAGTTGGGCTTTATTTCCTGAAGTATGGACTGGTTGGATCCAAGACTTTTTTTTGAAATATACTATAAGAGCACATTTTAAAAGAAATCAAAGATAACTCAGTGCCTTTTATTTTATTAGGATACTTACTGGAAGGTCTAGATCTTCTTGTTGGTTTCATGTTTATGTTGTGTTGCCACATGTTTTCTGAGATCAACCTTTGGACTATCTGAATTAGTAATGTCTAAACTTATTGGCAATGCCTTCAAGGGATCAATTCAAGTTGCTCCAACTTGCAAAAACTGTGTGTGTGTATGTGGGGGGGGGGGGGGAGATTGTAAGATTTATTACGGTGTATCTACACAGCAAAATTAATCCAGTTTGATGTCATGCAGATGGACTCTTAGTTAGGTGAGCTTCATTCTTTCTCATCTGTGTCATCACCTACACTTACCTCATGACAGCAAGAATTGAATTAAGCCTTGCAATCTGAACCAAGTTGGTACTTTGACTAGGAAATTTCCACGCAGTCTTTTCTTCTGGCATAGAACTGAGTTCACCAAAACTGGAGAAATGCATCTCCTGCTTAGAGATGACCCATAAACACTGGAGAGCCAGGGTTGGGACATGAGATCTGACAAGCCATAGTACAGCACAACCCCTGTATCCATGGGACATATGTTTCTGGATTTCATGTGGATACATGAAACCAGAGATAATAGTGAATGTTCTTGAAATTAAGAAGATCTGGTTTAAGATTACCATAGAGTCATGATGGAAAACCTAGAAAACACTTAGTCAGAGGACATATTTTGTTTGATATGAATTAATGAAACTGCAAGTGCTAGTCCCTCTGATACCAGGGGTCATTCTGCATTAATATATGTAGTTCTGGCACTAAAAACTTGGCTCCAGATTTTCTCAGATTTTCTCAGATTTTAGATTGGAAACAGATCAAAACCTTTCCCTAATGTGAAAACAACATCTTTTTCTACCCTGCAAGAGCTGAGGGCGACCACCTCATATCTAAACTACTTCAAAGTTTATTAATTATGAAGGGAGAAATGTAATTAGTCATCATAATTCTAGAGATCAGTTTATAGCCAGTCTTTTTCAATTAAAAATGCAATCTATAATTTTTCCTGGAGGAGTTACATGTCTCAGATCTCAGCAGATTAAATTCAGTGTGTATTAAGAAAGTTCTATAAAAGGTTGCAATGTAGAGAGAAATGAGTTGACACAACTTTGGTTGTTCTTGCTAAAAGCTCTTCTGATTTTAAACAAAATTTAATTTGCAAAGTATAAGCTCTGTTGTACAATTCTGTATAGAAGAAGACTAAGCTTTCCAGGACTTTTGTTAACGATATCTTCAGAGGTGTAATTTTAAAACAATACTTCTTAAGTTAGCTGATGGTATTTATTTCATATCAAAAGCATTGCATAAATTAGTATAAAACTGATAAAATAGAAGGTATGCAGGCAGCTAAATATCTTTTGACCAAAAACGGGCAACAGCAATGACATTGTCTGTAGCCTCCAACAATTCCTCCTCTATACATGAGGCAGGGCACAATGGACAAGCATACAGATGCAGGGTTGTCTAATCTGCTCCACAGTCACACAAGGTATGGGACGGTGAAGAAACCAGTATAAGTAAGCAAGATCTAAGTCATAAGATGGAAGAAACAGAAGAGCTGAAAAGCCACACATGTAGAATGTCATTTGTTTTGGGGTACCATACTGGACTGAAGATCGTACATGGCTATTTTGTCTCCATCTTGCAATATATTCTTGTGCAGATCCTTGCAGAAAGATTCACCCAGTCTCTAATATTTTCCTATAAATTATTGTTGCAGACTGAAATGGATTTAATTTGAATTGTTATGACTTGATGTATATATGCTGCTCCAGTTTTTACAAAGTTTTGGCATTCTCTACTAGAATATGAGTGCCTCATCAAACCACAAATCCAGGGATTCCATAGCATTGAACCATGGCGATTAAAATGGCATTGAACTTCAATAATTCTACAGTGTAAAGCCAGGCTTAACCCTAGTCACCAGGATTTTGGAAAATTATTCTACTCCCTACCCATTACTTTCAGAAGTAGGCTTGTGTGATTTGTACAATGTTAGTTTATAGATAGATAGATACACACACACACACACCCATACACACACACACACACACACAGAGTATATATTATAAAGCTCAGTAGGTGTGATGAAAATTACCAGTAAACGAATATGGTACTGTAGTGGTTTGAGTGTTGGGCTAGGAGACTTGGTGAACAGGTTTCAAATCCTTGGTCAGCCATGGATGAGCTACTCTTTCAGCTTCAAAGGAAGGCAGGGACAAACCCACTCTGAACAAATTCTGCCAAGAAAAACCCACAGTAAGCCTGGCTTTGAGTTGCAAAAGGCAATAATAATCTGAAGGCACAGAACAGCAAGGAAAAAAACCCTTAACAACTATTTAATGGATGTAAATATATCTAGTGGATGGATTAAAACATTTTAAGTTGTGGGTAGTATTTTTATAGGTTGTGTTTTTATTCTCTCAATAAATTACTCTGCAGTATAGGTGTTCATCTGGTTAAAAGGAACCACATCGTCACAAAAGAGTGACTGTTTGTCTCTTTGCTTGTCTAATCTGGTCTGTCAGATTTGTACAATTCACATCTGATAAGTAGGCTGTCTTTGGCACAGCCATATAATTCAAGTTGCTCAGATGATAAAGTTGGATCTCTGTTGGCAACTGTTATAAAGATGTGCCCATTTTCTACTGAAACAGATGTTTCCAAGAGAAAACCAGCTACAGCGATGGCTCTTCTGTTATTACGGACCCATTACTAGAGGAGCCAGTGGCTATAATTAGTTGGGGAAATTGATTTTGCAGGAAGCAGTGTGTGTTAGACCATGGAGTGCAGGTCGTAGGCAGGTTAGTTGAGAGCTATAATTGGAAAGCAGGGAAGGCAGACTCTTTGGGGAGAAAAGGACCAGTTGGCAGATCTAAATATATTTTAGTAGAGAAGCTATCTACACGCTCTTCAAATGGTGGTTGATAGCTTGGTGACAGGACTCCTGATATAGAAGAGAGTTAACAGAGTTTTCATGTTTTCATGGGAAAGGAAACTAATGGGGAGGAAAAAAGCATTAAAATGGGCAGGTTTATATGAGACACCTTCAGATATATGTTTGCCCGTTAGAAAAACTATCACCGGATTGTAGTTATTGTCATCAGTAAAGTTATTTCAGACAGATCATTGGGGGAGAGGAGAATATAGATCCCTAGAAGGACATTATGGAGAAAACAGTCCACAGAATGATGCTGATTCAACTGGGGTAATTAGCACTGCTCTTACAACCAGCAGTGCTGATTAATTTCCTTTTTGGTCGAATTTCAAAGAAGTGACACAAGGGACTGAGGGCCCTTCTGCACAGTCCTATATCCCAGAATATCAAGGCAGAATATCCCACAATATCTGCTTTGAATTGGGTTATCTGAGTCCACACTCAGATAATGTGGGATTTTCTGCTTTGATATTCTGGGATATAGGGCTATGTGAAAGGGCCCTCAGTCTATTTGGGGGAATCGGGTTCACACTATAAAATGCCCTTTAAAGTTCAGACTGAAACAAAGTGGATTTACCCCATGCATATTGAAGTCACAAGCTGCCATTTAACCCGGTGGTTTCAAGGTGTCCACTTCCTTTGCTCTATTGATGAGAGATAATCCCTTTACCTAAATCAGTGGTTCTTAACCTGTGGGCCATGAGAATGAAAATCTGGTTCGCAAACCTCCTCCCATTTATTTATTTATTTTTATATATTTAATTTTATTTCCACTCCTTTTTGCAGAGCTAACCAGCCCTGCCCCTTTTGGTAGTGTAGGGGACCCCCTGCTTGGGGTCCTTGCTGAGTCCGTCACAGAGGGCAGCAAAATGAAGAGAGTCTAGTCTCCAGAGGTAAAGCAGAAATCTCTTTATTTCAAGTGTGGCCACACAGGGAGAAACAGCCCAGACAGACCAGTGTCTTCAAAGAGAGCTGTCTCTGATATTTGGATATTTCAGTCTCCTTATATACATGTCTTTTCACTGTGTCATGGGCACACACCTCTCTTATCGGATCAACCATTCAAAAACATGTTTTTCTCATATTTTGCCACTCCAATGTCTTTCACTGCTAACCTTCTACAAACTACGTAAACACACACATTATTGTTACAGATAAGCATTTTGGGTGTTAACCCACCCTTGGGTACTCCCTGGGCGTAGTAACCCACCCTGGGTGTACTTGACAATACAGCATCTTGTGTCTTCTAGATACATTATCTCCTCTTAGCTTCTGGTCTTCTGCAGGCCAGAGGAGAGGCACAAACCCCTCTCTAGGTTTGCATTTTAGAATTTCAACATTTCTGAGTTCTGTTAGCCCCTTCACTCCTCCATTTTTTTTTTTTTTGCGAAAGCTGATCATACAGAAGCTGAAGCAAGATCAATATCTAGTTATAACATTTTTATGATACCCCAGCATTCTTGTAATCACCACCAATTGCCACGAAGTGGGAACCGCACTTGTGGTGAACTTATCACACATCTTCATGATGATGGGAAAATACATCAAGGAGAGCTCCCGTGCACACACACATTCATTCATACTCATGCACACACAGGCCTTCTCCGGCAAAGATGATCAGTCTTTTCTGAGGAAGCGTGGACACTCCATTGCTGCAGTTCAGGAAGCATGGAGATTGTCAGGGGTCCCCTGCATTTATAGGCCAAAATCCATTTTTCTTCATTTCAACAGCAGGTTGCTCTGTCCTCTTACTAAAGGACAATATGTCTTTGTTCTCTCCAAAGTTCAAGACATTCGCATTCCAGGCCTCATGACTTATGGGGTACCTCCTGCACTCCTTACATGCTCGGCCGCATACCTCATTGTCCATTGTTGTTCAGTTATGCCTTGCTGCCTCCTCGCTTCGACTGCCAAGTTCATCCCATATCATGCCTTGCGAGAACTCCATGTTGGTTTTTCTTCAGGCCTGTTTCTTCTCTTTTCCATGCATTCAAACATTCATTCCTCACATATTCCTCCCCTTGATACATAAATGCTAATTTATTGTATCACATACATGATCCATACATGATAAGCAATTCAGTGTTGGTTATACTTATAATCAAACTTGATTAAGTGTAGAGTATATATCTTTAGGTTAATATTGAACTTGTATGATTAATCAAACATCATAGTTCATAATTGTGTTTCTAAACACGTTAACTTGTTTTCAAATATAGATAATCGATTTGTCAATCCTGTCATTTGTCTAAGAGGCCATAAGATCCAAATGATTGGCAGCAATATAAGTATCCCTATCCATACTATTAAATGTATCCTATGAAGGTATCATACCAGTGGTGTTCTGTGTTTCCACCAATATAAATCATTAGGTGATACAGCACATAGGCATTACATTCCATTGTCATATACCATGGTTTTGGGCTTTAGCTTTTGTAACCTGCAGATTGCATCTGCCATTTCCAATGCACATGGTTCAACTTGTTTTACTGTTAAAGGACATACATATCCCATTTATTGCATCTATCAATATCAATTATTTCATTCAAATTTGTATATTTGGACCTTGTGCATATGGTTTTCTTGGATAACAAATATGGAACCCAGAACCATTTTCCCACATGCATAGGCATAGGAACTATATCACAAACCAAATTTTCTTCAATATTGACCATTTTCCCCAAGGTTTCCAGTTTCAATCTTAGTATATCATCTTCCCAAGAATATTTGACAAACTTACTTCATCCTTTATAATCTGTTCTTAACCAATAATGTAATTTTGTTAATTCTAGGAAGGCTTCTGAGTGTCCTCCCATTATTAACATCAACATTTTTCTCTCCAATCTCTCAAATTTATTTCCATAGTCAAACAACTCATAGACTTACTTATTTGTTGTAAGGTTTCATTTTTAGCTTTCATTAAAGCAACCAAGGAATGATTCAGCTGGTCAAATATACTTAATTGCAATCCGGCAGTAATCCCATATACCAAAGCTGTACTTCTCTATTTGAAGCTCAATAGTCTTCATCCGTTGTATTCTGTGTCTTTCCTTCTATCACTTGGTTGATCTGATTCAAAACATCATTTCATCCTTATTTTTTTCTATACCCTTTATACAATAAATCTTACACTTTATACCATATATTGCTTTCATTTGTGTTAGAGCAATTGTTCTTTACCAATCATGTAAACCAATCTTAGCAAATCCTGCACTTTTGATATCTCATTTGCTTTGTTTTTCAAAGAGGTCTGATGCTGAATAGCTCTGGCCTCTGAAAAAACAACTGCCAATAGGTTCTGGTACCAGATAATAATATGAGTCACCATTATTATTATTATTATTATTGCACTCCTTAAAAACTATAAAACACAAACAATACATATATTTACTGTTCCAATTAATAGTCCAATTGCAATTTTTTTTTCATAAGCTTTGCATCCTTTTAATTGGTGGCCAGTTGCATTCCTGTTTAGAAACCAAATAAAACTGTTAATTAACTTGCACAGCTTTCCAAGTTTTTCCTGGTTCGGATGAACCCACTTCTATTTATCATTAGCCTGTAATCAATAAGGATGAGGATCTTCTGCTCAAAACTGCAAACACTTTATGAAAAGTATCATCAATAAGAGTGAGGCTAAATAAAATCTAAAATTACATATGTCATGAATGACTTTTCAATGATTTTAAAGCATAGGTTCTTTTTTTAATGCAATTTCCAGTGTGAGAAGGTATATAAGATTACAGAAAACATTTAGGCAAAGAATGACATTGGACATTGGACATACAGACATACAGATTCTATGTAACTACATTGGATTCACAATTACATTGGTTAACAAACAAACCAGAGGTTCCCAAAAGACATCACGGCTCGGTTTCACCATTGCCTCACCACCAGTTACTTTCAGTGGGACAATGAATTCTACGAACAGAAAGATGGAGTAGCTATAGGGAGCCCTCTCAGCCCGGTCATAGCTAACTTCTACATGGAACACTTTGAAAAACAAGCCCTGGAGACAGCAACCAAAAAGCCCACGATATGGTTCAGATATGTGGATGGCACCTTCACCATTTGGAGCCATAGAGAAGAAGAACTCAAACGGGTTCCTGGACCATCTTAACAGCATCCACCCAAACATCCAGTTCACCATGGAAAAAGAAAATGAAGGAAGACTGCCTTTTCTAGATGTCCTAGTCATCCGCAAACCAGATCAACAATTGGGTCACACCGTCTACAGAAAACCCACACACACAGATAGATATCCACATAAAAACTCCAAGCATCACCCAAGTCAAAAAAGAAGCACCATGAAAGCCTTGGCAGACCGTGCAAAAAGAATCTGCGAAGCCCACCTCCTCCAAGATGAACTGAACCACCTCAACTGGGCTCTACAGGCCAATGGATACTCCACCTCAGACATCAGAAGAGCAGCAAGACCAAGAACAAGCCACAAGAGTCAAGATGAAGATCCACCCAGAGGAGAAGTGTTCCTGCCATACATCAAGGGAACCACTGACCGCATAGGGAAGCTGATGAGGAAACACAACATACAAACAATCTACAAACCCACCAAGAAAATCCAACAAATGCTCCGTTCAGCAAAGGGCAAGAGGGATCCTCTCACCTCTGCAGGAGTCTACCATTGTATACCATGCAGCTGTGGACAAGTCTACATAGGGACCACCAAACGCAGCACTGCCCAGACACGAATCAAGTAACATGAAAGGCACTGCAGACTACTTCAACCAGAGAAGTCAGCCATAGCAGAGCACCTGATGAACCAGCCTGGACACAGCATATTATTTGAGAACACAGAAATGCTGGACCACACCAACAACCACCATGTCAGACTACACAGACTACAAGCATGTGGACAATTTCAACAGAAAGGAAGAGACCATGAAAATGAACAAAATCTGGCTACCAGTATTAAAAAAAACTCTAAAATTATAACAGCTAAACAACAGAGAGGGAAAAAAACCAGGCACAGATTAACACCTCCCAGCAACAGATTTTCCCAGGCTCAGGCAGGCCTTCTAATGCTAATGAAGGTGATCAGCTAAACATTCACACCTAACTGCAGCAGGAGAGAGCTCCTTGCTCCACTCCAGCCATTCCACAGATATATAAACCCATTGTCCTAATTCCAACAGACCTCACACCTCTGAGGATGCTTGCCATAGATGCAGGCGAAACGTCAGGAGAAATGCCTCTAGAACATGGCTCTATAGCCCGAAAAAAAACCACAAGAACCTAGTGATTCCAGCCATGAAAGCCTTCGACAATACATTAAACATAGGGGAATTACATTTTCACTCAACATTCACACACATGTACACGCATTCATCCACATGCATCCAAATATTACCATATCCTTTTCTCCCTCCTTGGAGAAGCACCTGTAAGGCCAGACCCTGCTTTCCTGCAGCCTGCCAATGCACAGTTCCATAACTTCCATAATGCCATAACTTCAAAACACTGAAATGCCAAAACTTCTTTCCCTAAGCACAATGCCAAGGACCAGACCTCTGTTTTCCATACAGCAGAACCTGCCTCCCTGCACAAAATCCAAGACTCCAAAGGCACACTTCTTCCTCTTCCCTTGAGAAAGCAGCCCCAAAGTGTCCAGAATCATGCTTTCCCATAGCATATCTGACACTCTCTGAATACACCACCTCTGTCCTTGCCATGGAACAGGGCATGGCGGGTGGAAGTACTGGAGTCTGTGTCTATTTTTTCTCTGAAAGTGCCTAATGCAACCTGTCTCACTAAAAGCAGAACCTATCTAATGTTTTTAAAAGTACTTATGACACATATGGTGGGGTCTGGGATTCCAGCTCTAATTGTCCTTCTGCAGAATCAAGGTATATGACCTTCTTACTTTCACCATTAAATGGTGCTGTTGGATTGGCAAGTAAGGGCATGCAAGAGGGAGTTTCTTTGCAACATTTTAAAAGCCAAGGAGATCAGGTTTGCAACACAACACTCCATGCATTTATATAGCAAAGCTAATCTAGATGGTTGGCAGCTATGTAACGAAGGTATTGCCTTACTATTTTCAAATCATAGGTTCCGGTTTCTGGCCATCTGGGATTTAAATTAAATTTCGGCCATTCCACCTGACACAGAAATTGCAATTTCTGGGCATTGTTACATCCTGGCATCTGTTGCCTAAACTTAGAGAAATTCTTAACCATACATTCCAATGGGCTTGAGCATTTCTTACTCCCTTTTTGCCCCATTTTCCTAAGGGTGGTGCCTATTCAGTTGTATCACACTCCCGGACAGACAATACTTTCCAACCTTCCACCCTTCTGGCGCCTGTTTACTAGTCTAGACTTTCCCTTTCCCCAAGAAAAACTCTACTCGCCTGGTCACGATGACTTGCGTTCCCTGACGTTCCTGGGGATGAGATTTCCAACTTTCCTCTCAAGTGGAGCGTTCCTGCTGACGAGGGCACCCAACAAAGATGAACAAAAGGATCGGTCTGTTGTTTTGGGATCCCTTCTCGATCTCTGTTGATACATCCCAATTGGGCAGCCTTCGCCTTCAGGAATGGGTTGCCAACAACCTCTAGAATCTCATCAAACCGGCACCTCTGCTATATCTCGGTGGAACCTCCAGAAATGTAGGGGACCCCCTGCTTGGGGTCCTTGCTGAGTCCGTCACAGAGGGCAGCAAAATGAAGAGAGTCTAGTCTCCAGAGGTAAAGCAGAAATCTCTTTATTTCAAGTGTGGCCACACAGGGAGAAACAGCCCAGACAGACCAGTGTCTTCAAAGAGAGCTGTCTCTGATATTTGGATATTTCAGTCTCCTTATATACATGTCTTTTCACTGTGTCATGGGCACACACCTCTCTTATCGGATCAACCATTCAAAAACATGTTTTTCTCATATTTTGCCACTCCAATGTCTTTCACTGCTAACCTTCTACAAACTACGTAAACACACACATTATTGTTACAGATAAGCATTTTGGGTGTTAACCCACCCTTGGGTACTCCCTGGGCGTAGTAACCCACCCTGGGTGTACTTGACAATACAGCATCTTGTGTCTTCTAGATACATTATCTCCTCTTAGCTTCTGGTCTTCTGCAGGCCAGAGGAGAGGCACAAACCCCTCTCTAGGTTTGCATTTTAGAATTTCAACATTTCTGAGTTCTGTTAGCCCCTTCAGTAGTAATGTTGGAGAGTGGTCCCTGGTCAAAGAGGTCCCCGTTCAAGTGGGCCCTGGTCAAAAAAACATTGGGACCCACTGACCTAAATCAAATAGTGGCTCTGCTCCTGGGTCCCAAGGGCAATTCCTCCCTGCTGGCTATTTAGGAGTAGGAATATCACAAACACCAGCAGTCTGATCAATTGATATGATGAATTACAATAGACCACTCTGTATTTATTTAATCCCCTATCCATAATATGAATCGCCTTTGAAGGAAAGTCAATGGATGAATGTATAGGATAATAAAGATGAATCTCTTTTACACTACATCCTATGAAATCCTTGGGTTTGAAATTTTCAGTCATGGAGACATAGCATCCCATTTACCTACAAATCCCAGGATTACATAGGAAATAATGAGGATGTTTAATAAAATAAAATCCTAATACAGTTAGGTAATTCTGGAAAGTGCCTGAATCTACAATGTTGGGCCTTTAGCAGGTCTATATACATTCGTTGCCTGCAATAGGTAAAAACTGGAGGTGGCTCCTTTACCATTCATGTTTATATAGGATTGATTCCAGCATACAAAACACAAGGCAAGGCTGCTGATATTCCCTCTTCTACACAACCCTTAAAGGTCCAAGGATCCTTTTCAGTTTGGCCACTCTGTAAATAAGTTGTGGTCAAAGAGGTGCTAAAATCCACAGCATCTTGAAGTAGAGCACGGTACCTTCAAGGTTAGCAATTTCCCCACTGTTACCTTGGGAAAAGGCCCATTTAATTTAGCAGGCCTTACGTCTGAATACATAATCCCAAAACAAAATACACATAACTTGAAAAGCCCAGATTTTAAGAAGTCACAGGCCTTGCATTTTACAGGCTTAAAGACAAACCTAAGAAAAAATGAGTAGTTTTTCTTGAAGTACTGGAGGTAGGGACTCAATCAGGAATGGGCAAACTTGGGCCCTCCGTGTGTTTTGGACTTCAACCCCCACCATTCCTAACAGTCTCAGGCTTAAGCAACTGAGGGGGGAAAGGAAAGGGCCTAAGGATGTTAGGAATGGTGGGAGTTGAAGTCCAAAACACCTGGAGGGCCCACGTTTGCCCATACCTGGACTAGGAAGTTACTTCTTTGGATTACAGTTTCAAGAATTCTGGCAGTTGTAATCTAAAAGACTAATTTACCCAGCCTCTGAATTGTGGTTATTGGGAGCTGTCTAAACTCCAAAATAATGGCATCTGATTCAAACTGGTGCCACCTGGGAGGATTAAGGGCTCCCAGTGGCTCTAAGTAAATGGAAAACTGCCTCAGAAACCGGCCTCAGCTGCAGCTATTCTACCAATTAGCTGGTGCCATAAAATGTTCCTATTTAACAATAAGGATTGCCTTTAGATAGGACTAAATCCTGGTGAATGAAGTGTGCCTCAGGCCCCTTCCACACAGTTGAACAACATCCCACATTTTCTGCTTTGAACTGGAATCTATGGCAGGTTGGACTCAGGGCCCTTCCACACAGCCATATAACCCAGAATAACAAGGCAGAAAATGCCACAATATCTGCTTTGAACTGGTTTATCTGAGTCCACACTGCTATATATTCCAGTTCAAAGCAATGTGGGATTTTATTCAGCGGTGTGGAAGGGGCCTCAGATAACCCAGTTCAAAGCAGATATTGTGGGGTTTTCTGCCTTGATATTCTGAGTTATATGGCTGTGTGGAAGGGCCCTCAGTCCTTGGAAAATGCGCACAAATGTTGTGCTGCTTAGTGTGTATGTGGGTGGCTCCGTGAGTCAACATCACTCAACTATACACCCCAATTTATTTTATTCGTAATGATATCATCATCATCATCATCATCATTATTATTAACAATCTGGGCCTGAAAAGGAGACCTAAATTGGCAACAAAGCAGTGGCAATAAGGATGTTTGTCTTTTCAGCTCAAGCAATGGCATGGCTTCTTGCCATTACTGACTGAGGGCCCTTCCACACAGCCCTATATCCCAGAATACCAAGGCAGAAAATCCCATATTATCTGACTGTGGACTCAGATAACCCAGTTCAAAGCAGATATTGTGCGATTTTCTGCCTTGATGTTCTGGGATATAGGGCTGTGTAGAAGGGCCCAGAAGCCTGAGGCCTTTCCCCAAAACACACAGAACCACATCTCCATGGCAACTATAGTTCAGTGAGGCACTAGAGCTCTCTGGCCTATTATTTTAAGTAGTTTTTCCTCAACTAGAAATCCCCTCGATGGCATGGATAGAATCACGGCCTTTAAAGTGGAATCAATGTGGTATAACTGCCGTGCGAAAGAGCTACAGGATCCCACAGGATATTGCCATGCCAGTTAATTGTACTTCTATAACTTTAGTTCTGTGAAAATGGAGGAAAAGATACACAACCCATCCATTTTCTTTTGTAAGCACCAGCACCGCTGGTGCATTAAGGGAGGCCAGAAAAACACACTTTTCTCTTGATTTTTTTACTTTTTGCTTTTTAAAATTTCTTTCTAGTCAGCAACATGTTTTTCATCTGCTGAATGAAAGCCCCTCATAGTAGTCTCAGGGCCCTTCCACACAGCCCTATATCCCAGAATATTAAGTCAGAAAATCCCACAATATCTGCTTTGAACTGGGTTATCTGAGTCCACACTCAGACAATGTGGGATTTTTTGCCTTGATATTCTGGGATATAGGGCTGTGTGGAAGGGCCCTAGAATATCAAGGCAAAAAATCCCACAATATCTGCTTTGAACTGGGATATATGGCAATATGGACTCAGATAACTCAGTTCAAAACAGATATTCTGGGATATAGGGCTGTGTGGAAGGGCCCTCTAAGGAACTAAGTAAAACAAAGAAGCTGTTTATCGTCATTGAATAGCTGTATGAAAATCCTAACGTTTTAGAAGGGTGAGGGAGGACAAAGATTATTGGGTTTTCTTTACCCTTTCCTCCCTATTTATCGTGTCAGGGGCAGACCAAACCGTTGCATTGCATTTTTTAACAAACAAAGAAAACACAAAGTTTGCAAGCTTGGTAGTTGATTAAATGTCCTTTGACCAGTAGCTGGCCACTTGGAGTGCCTCTGGTGTTGCTGCAAGAAGGTCCTCCATTGTGCATGTGGCAGGGCTCAGGGTGCATTGCAGCAGGTGGTCTGTAGTTTGCTCTTCTCTTTCCTCCCTAGGAAAGGGTGATTTATCACTTTCCTAGATTTATATCAGGTGTGTATAGAAGCTGCCATTGCAAGTTTTTCCTCAGAGGAAGTCACCAAGAGAGGTGAATCTCTCTGTGTTTGAGAGAATGAAAGAGAAAGATGGTGGAAGAGGTCTCAAGCTCATGTAGGATGGCCACCTACAGGGCTTTCTCTAGTGTGACTGTAGATTTTGGCCTCAAGAAAGGCTGGACGAAATGACCATCTTTCCATGGGGAAAGGTAAGCAAGATAGTGCAATATCTTAGGGAACGTTGATGGGGAAAGAAATTGTCCAGAGCTTAAGCGGCTGAGGGGGAAAAGGAAGGGGCCTGAGGCTGTTAGGAATGCTGGGAGTTGAAGTCCAAAACACCTGGAGGGCCCAGGTTGGCCCATGCTTGCTCCAGAGGAGGGGGAATAGAAATCTTATAGGATGGAGGAACTTGGGAGCATTAGCAAATGCTGGCAATCATGGTAAGAGGTGATGTGAGGAGGGCAGGGAGAATTTGGCTGACAAAGTGTCTAAAGTGGAGAAAATACAGGTAAAATACCAACTTTGGCTTCCCACAGGGCCGAGGCTATGAAGAGAAGGCATATAAGAACCAACGCCAAGGTAAGCCTGAATGTCAAGAAGATACAACTCTTGGGAGCATCTGGAGGCCAAAGTATAGTAAGTTTTGGCTCAAAAATGGATTCTGTTGCCATTAATTTCATGATTTATTTTATTAAAAGGAGGTGTAATTTCCTTTTGGGTCGGTCAAAAGAGAAGGAGGGAGAAAGGATGTAATGAAAACCTATAATACTGTTCTTTGGAGGTAATTCACTTCCTTTGCATTCGTTTTCTGAAACAAAGACATTTTGGGTTGTTGTCGGTTTTTTGGGCTGTATGGCCATGTTCTAGAAGCATTCTCTCCTGACGTTTCACCTGCTTCTGTGGCAAGCATCCTCAGAGGTTGTGAGGTTTGTTGGAAACTAGGAAAATTGGGCTTATATATTTTGCTGTCAGTTTTTTGGGCAGTATGGCTATGTTCCAGTAGCCTTCTCTCCTGACGTTTCACCTGCATCTGCGGCTGGCATCTTCAGAAGATGGAGCATGATTTAAATGTTTTTATGTATTTTATAATCCTATTTAAACGTTCGTTTTAATTTTACATTGTTTTAAAAGGCATTGAATAGCTGCCTATGTTGTAAAGCCGCCTTGAAAGGCGGGGTAGAAATGTCATAAATAAATAAAATAAATAACATGGCCGTACATCCCAAAAAATTCACAGCAACCCAGTGATTCCGGCCATTTAAGTCTTTGATGAGAACATTTTGTTTGTGAGGAAAATGAAAGTAAAATTAAGTTGGATATGGGAAAACATGGGGCAAGGTTTAGCCTTGATATATAATCATGTCACTGGAAGCTAGAGTGTAATGGTTTGTAGTGGTTTGAGCAGTGAGTGGACATTATGAAAAACTAAGGTATGAGCCCATGAAAGCCCCTGAGTGACTTTGGGCAAGTCATTCTCAGCCTTAGAGAAAGATCATGGCACTGCTTTAACTGCCAAGACCTTTACCTACAACTCCCAAATGACAAAACCACCCCCCCCCCCCAAACTCCACCAGTATTCAAATTTGGGTGTATCGGGTAATTGTGCCAAATTTGGTTGGGGGGTCACCACAACATGAGGAACTGCATTAAGGGGTCACGGCATTAGGAAGGTTGAGAACCACTGCTTTCGTGAGTTATATTAGTATATGTCCCCCTGCTATTTTATTTATTTATTTATTTTTGATAATTGAGGAGAGAGGCATTCAGTATCTCCTGTTATAGGCTAGAAGTATCAATTGCCATCTTTTGAGGCCTATAAGGTACAGAGTATAACCTAGTGTGTCCTGTAGAGAATAGTAAATAAGATGCAACAGAAGAAGCCAGATGTATTGGTGAGAACTTGGTTTCAGCTGAAGTCTAGGAAAATATTGATTCAATGTCAAGAAGACATGACCAAGAATAAATCACACTGTGGATGTGTGCAAATGTGGCCTCTAATAATCTTTAGCAGATGGAATGTGTTTCATTATAATTGAAAAAGAAGGATGTCCAGTATATTTGACCAAGAATAACCTCAAAGTAGGTGCAGTGATAATTAATGTAATTAGGATGGCAGGCAGCCAAAGACTTCAGCCATACCTGTAGTACACTCATATCCAAAGATCTTTTTTTATTGGATAAGTATAAAGGAGGAACAGTGAATATGATTGTTTTGATTTATTTTGATAAGCTGGGGGAGGCCAAAGAGAGAACCAACAGAAGCTGAGACAGTTATAGGTTAGATCAGGCATGTGCAAACTTTGGCCCTCCAGGCGTTTGGGACTGGCTGTTGGTAATTACGGTAAATACTTAGAGGGCTGAAGTTTGCACATGCCTGGGCATTCACTGACAAACACTGCTGTCCCAGACACTTGGGCTGTTCCTAATAAAGTGATAAGATTGAAAAGGTGCCCAAAGATGCTGAAATATGGTATTGGTAAGATAAATATCTAGGCTATGCCAATATGGATATATGCTCAATTATGAGTAAAATATATACCTGTTATAAATGCTTATGGTTATAATAGATGCTACTAAGATGTAAAAATGCTCAAGGAGTTTAAGTTCTGAATGACAAATGTTTTGTTACTCAACATACAGGATTGAGGGTTAGGTGGTCACGGATAAGATATGTGGGACAGAATTCAGTACATGTGAACATCTTTGTGAAATGTCTGCACAATGCCTTAACAAACACAATATGCCTTAACAAACACAAAAGTATGAAATAACCTGGTGGTGGTGGTGAATATATGTCTGAATTATCTTGTTTAGGATTATATTTGTATGTGTGTGAATATTACAAAGTTTATAAAGTGATACAGTGAGATATTTCAGTCTCTATTAAACATCTTATGAAAGTGTAATATCTTGATAACCTTATGACATAACATGAGGAATGCATGATGCCTTCAGTGCAGTGCAATGTAATGAAGCTTAGTGCCAGACATTATCATGTCAGTGTCCCTTCTTAAAGGGAATACCAGTATATCATCGAATCATAGAATCAAAGAGTTGGAAGAGACCTCATGGGCCATCCATTCCTGCCAAGAAGCAGGAATATTGCATTCAAATCACCCCTGACAGATGGCCATCCAGCCTCTGTTTAAGAGCTTCCAAAGAAGGAGCCTCCACCACACTCCGGGGCAGAGAGTTCCACTGCTGAACGGCTCTCACAGTCAGGAAGTTCTTCCTCATGTTCAGATGGAATCTCCTCTCTTATGTGCTTATGTTTATGAGTGTGAGTGCATATAAAAAACAGGACCAACGATACTGCTCATTTCTGACATAAATATCTTGAGATTCCAATAGTGAAGACAACATTAGTGGAGTCAGTCTGTCTGGTTTAAGTAATATCAAGAATTGGGCACTCAGGGGATCCGAAGATGATGATGGAAGCCCAGAGAGAATCCAGATTAGCCAGCCAGTTGCAAGGAACCTCAATCTTAAGAGATAGGGCTAAGGAAGTACCACATGCAACAATCTATCAATCTCTTTGAAAACGCATCTGTCATTTGTGCCCTAAAAGATGGGCATTCAGCCTCAGTTTATTTATTGTGTCAAAAGCAAATTGAGAATACAATTACTGTTTAATGTATAAAAAACTTGGCATTATGCTAAATTTCCTTTGACCAGAAGCTAGCCACTTCAACTGCCTCTGGTGTAACTGTAAGAAGGTCCTCCATTATGTCTGTGGCAGGACTCAGACTGCATTGCAGTAAGTGGTCTGTGGTTTGCTCTTCTCCACACTTGCATGTCGTGGACTCCACTTTGTAGCCCCATTTCTTAAGATTGGCTCTGTATCTCGTGGTACCAGAGCACAGCCTGTTCAGCACCTTCCAGGTCGCCCAATCTTCTGTGTGCCCAGGAGGGAGTTTCTCATCTGGTATCAGCCACTGATTGAAGTTCCGAGTTTTCGCCTGTCACTTTTGGACTCTCACTTGCTGAGGCATTCCTGCAAATATCTTAGGAAGCTGTTTCTTGATTTAAGTCACTCGGATTTTGGCTGATATTCAAACAGAGGATAGACTGGAGATGTTAATGCCTTGGTGTTTCAATTGCTGGCAGCACCACCTGATATTCCCGGCAGATATCAGGTGGTGCAATACTGGCTAAACAGTATAATTTCTCCAGTGGTGTTGGGTGTAGACATCTTGTGATAATGCGGCATGTCTCATTAACCTCTAACAAATGAGATTCTATCACCTTCTAAAGAAATCTGTTCCACTGTTGAGTAGGACTTGCTATCAGGATGTTATTCCTAATGGTTACCCACAATTTCTTTTCTCGTAATTTGTATCCAGTGTTTTCAATCCTATACTTGGAGCCGTAGAAACCAGACCTCTAAAGCAAGGTTGTAAATGTAATAATAATAATAATATCACGTATGTAATAGTTTTTCCTACTAACTTAACAAACCCAACTGCCTCAACTCAGCATATGATTTGGCTTCCAGACATTTTGTAATTTTGGTCATCTCCTCTGGACAAATCTAACATATCAATATTCTTAACTGTGATGCCAAACTAAACACTGTTTGCCAGCTGATATCTGTCCAAAATAGAATTAAGTGGTAGGATGGAGATGTATTCTAGAGAGGAAGGAGGACACTGGCGGAAATAGCTTTAATGATATGAAATAATTAATCCAATAGTAAAATAATCCAATAGTGGGTAGAAAAAACAGTAATGAACCGATAGAGGAGAATGACTTCTAGTCTTAGATATCCAAACACTAATGAAGAGAATGGGAATGAAACGAGATCAAGTTGACCTCTCAATACAGGAAGGCAATATTATTTAATGTTGTTCATTCGTTCAGTCGTCTCCGACTCTTCGTGACCTCATGGACCAGCCTACGCCAGAGCTCCCTGTCGGCCGTTACCACCCCCAGCTCCCTCAAGGTCAGTCCAGTCACTTCAAGGATGCCATCCATCCATCTTGCCCTTGGTCGGCCCCTCTTCCTTTTGCCTTCCACTTTCCCCAGCATAATTGTTTTCTCTAGGCTTTCCTGTCTCCTCATGATGTGGCCAAAGTACTTCAACTTTGTCTCTAGTATCTTTCCCTCCAGTGAGCAGTCGGGCTTTATTTCCTGGAGGATGGACTGGTTGGATCTTCTCGCAGTCCAAGGGACTCTCAGCACTTTCCTCCAACACCACAGCTCAAAAGCATCGATCTTCCTTCGCTCAGCCTTCCCTAAGGTCCAGCTCTCACATCCGTAGGTGACTACAGGGAATACCATGGCTTTGACTAGGCGGATCTTTGTTGCCAGTCTGATGTCTCTACTCTTCACTATTTTATCGAGACTGGACATTGCTCTCCTCCCAAGAAGTAAGCGTCTTCTGATTTCCTGGCTACAGTCTGCATCTGCAGTAATCTTTGCACCTAGAAATACAAAGTCTGTCACGGCCTCCACGGTTTCTCCCTCTATTTTCCAGTTGTCAATCATTCTCGTTGCCATAATCTTGGTTTTTTTGACGTTTAGCTGCAACCCGGCTTTTGCGCTTTCTTCTTTCACCTTGGTTAGAAGGCTCCTCAGCTCCTCCTCGCTTTCGGCCATCAGGGTGGTGTCATCTGCATATCTGAGGTTGTTAATGTTTCTTCCAGCAATTTTCACCCCAGCTTTGCATTCCTCAAGCCCCGCACATCTTCGCATGATGTGTTCTGCATACAAGTTAAAAAGGTTGGGTGAGAGTATGCAGCCTTGCCGTACGCCTTTCCCAATCTTGAACCAGTCTGTTGTTCCGTGGTCAGTTCTGACTGTTGCTACTTGGTCCTTGTACAGATTCCTCAGGAGAGAGACAAGGTGGCTTGGTATGCCCATCCCACCAAGAACTTGCCACAATTTATTATGATTCACACAGTCAAAGGCTTTAGAATAGTCAATGAAGCAGAAGTAGATGTTTTTCTGAAACTCCCTGCCTTTCTCCATTATCCAGCGGATTTTGGCAATCTGGTCTCTCGTTCCTCTGCCTTTTCTAAACCCAGCTTGAACATCTGGCAACTCTCGCTCCATGTATTGCTGGAGTCTTCCTTGCAGGATCTTGAGCATTACCTTACTGGCATGAGAAATAAGGGCCACTGTACGGAAGTTTGAGCAGTCTTTCGCATTTCCCTTTTTTGGTATGGGGATATAAGTTGATTTTTTCCAGTCTGATGGCCATTCTTGTGTTTTCCATATTTGCTGGCAAATGGCATGCATCACCTTGACAGCATCATCTTTTAAGATTTTAAACAGTTCAGCTGGGATCCCATCATCTCCTGCTGCCTTGTTGTTAGCAATGCTTCTTAAGGCCCATTCAACCTCACTCCTCAGGATGTCCGGTTCTAATTCATTCACCACACCGTCAAAGCTATCCTCGATATTGTTATCCTTCCTATACAGATCTTCTGTATAGTCTCGCCACCTTCTCTTGATCTCTTCAGCTTCTGTTAGGTCCCTGCCATCTTTGTTTCTTATCATACCAATTTTTGCCTGAAATTTACCTCCAATGTTTCTAATTTTCTGGAAGAGGTCTCTTGTCCTTCCTATTCTGTTGTCTTCTTCCACTTCCATGCATTGCTTATTTAAAAATAGTTCCTTATCTCTTCTGGCTAACCTCTGGAATTGCGCATTTAATTGGGCATATCTCCCCTTTTCACTGTTTCCTTTTGCTTTCCTCCTTTCTTGGGCTACTTCCAGTGTCTCAGCAGACAACCATTTTGCCTTCTTGGTTTTCTTTTTCTTTGGAACGTACTTTGTTGCCGCCTCCTGAACAATGTCGCGGACTTCTGTCCATAGTTCTTCTGGGACTCTGTTTACTAAATCTAGTCCTTCAAATCTGTTCTTCACTTCCACTGTATATTCGCTAGGAATGTTAGTGAGATCATATCTAACTGGTCTGTGTATTTTCCCTGATCTCTTTAGTTTTATTCTAAATTGGGCAATAAGAAGTTCGTGATCTGAGCTACAGTCAGCCCCAGGTCTTGTTTTCACCGACTGGATGGATGTCCGCCACCTTTGGCTGCAAAGAATGTAGTCAATCTGATTTCGGTGCTGACCATCTGGTGAGGTCCATGTATAAAGCCGTCTTTTAGGTTGTTGGAAGAGAGTATTCGTTATACACAGCGAGTTTTCCTGGCAGAATTCTATCAGCCTGCGTCCCGCTTCATTTTGTTCTCCCAGACCATGCTTGCCTGTGATCCCAGTTGTCATTTGACTTCCCACCTTGGCATTCCAGTCTCCTGTAATGAAAATAATGTCTCTTTTTGGTGTATTATCCAGTAGTTCCTGCAGATCCTCATAGAACTGATCTACTTCTGCTTCTTCAGCAGCTGTGGTTGGGGCGTATATTTGGATCACTGTGATGTTGAAAGGCTTTCCTTGCACTCGAATTGAGATCATTCTGTCATTTTTTGGGTTGTATCCAAGCACCGCTTTAGCGAATTTCTTATTATTTAATAGGCATCACTAAAACCTAGAGGGATGAGTATCATGATTGGAATGTAGCAATGAAAGGATATAACATAGTCCAAAGGAATAGACCAAACAGGAAAGATAGAGATGTAACAATGTATGCCAAGGATTTTTCATCTCTGAATGGATCATGGCTTAGAGCAGGGGTAGGGAACCTTCGGCTCTCCAGGTGTGGTGGACTTCAACTCCCACAATTCCTTGAGGCTCGTGTAAGCCTTTGGGGTGAATGCCGAGCCTCAAGGAATTGTGGGAGTTGAAGTCCACCACACCTGGAGAGCCGAAGGTTCCCTACCCCTGGCTTAGAGTGTGGTAGACAGGTTGAAAGTCCTTGTGTAAAACCTAAAATTGCATGAACTCATTGTGGTTTTTTACTATAGGCTTTCCATAAAGATGACGATTTGAATAATGTTTTCCTAAAACAAATGACAAAATATTCAGAAAGGTGGTAGTAGTAGTAGTAATAACAAAAGTAGTATAATAGTAATGGAAGAGTTCAGTGATTCCGATACCTGTTGGAAGTTATATTCTACCCAGGATGTAAGGTCCGGCAAGTTTTTCACTAGCCTTCCAGACAATTCAATTGTACAAAAGGTGAATGAAGCAATAAGGATTTCACCTTAACCAAGAGATGCACGGCCCAACAGGATGGGAAAAGTGGGATCATTGGCTGAGTGGCTATGCTGTCTTGGGATTTTTATGCAGAGGAAGGGGGAAACCAGATAAAGATTTCTAGAAAGCTGATTATAGTACACTTAGGAAAATACTGGATGAGATCCAATGGTTAGATATAGGCCCCATCACCACTGCTATATGATGCAGTTGAAACTGCATTATATGACCGGTGTAGACTCATGTAATATAGTTCAGTGCCATTAAACTATATTATGAGTCTACACTGACCATAAAATGCAGATTCAGTCTGCATTATATGGCAGTGTGTAGAGAGGGGGATCACAGTCAAAGGAAAGGCAGTTCATGGCACATGGGAGTTCCTCAAAGTTGAGATATTTAAGACACTGTTATTTACCAATCCAATGAGAAGGAAAACTGGGATGTATCTAAAGAAACCAGGATAGATGTACAAAGAACTTTTAGAGAAACTGAGATTTAAAAGAATATGTATTTTAAAAAAGAATACAGATGAATAGCTCATAATACAAAGATGGAATTCAGAAAAGCTAAATTTCAAAATGAGTTCATACTTGCTAGGGAGGTTAAAATATTTAAAGTGTTAGGGTGGTGCGCTAATGGGAATGCAACAAGATCAACTTGAACTCTCAATTCAGGAAGGCAAATATTATTTAATAGGCATTTCTAAAACCTAGAGGGTTTTTAATGATTTAATGTTTATGTATGTATATAGTCTATGTTCTGGATTAAATGCTGTTTATATGTTGTGGTCCGCCCAGCGTCACCTTCGGGGTGAGAAGGGCGGAAAATAAATGCTTTAAATAAATAAATAAATAAATAAATAAATAAGGAAAATGATGAAATGTTAACAAAGGACAGAGAGAATACTGTCATTTGACTGTTTACTCCCAAAAGAAAAAACAGCGCTGTAACTAGTGAAAATGAAATTAATCATGCTGTAAGGAGACTATATCCTGGAGTAAGTAAGGAGGTAGTAAATGAATACTCAGCTACTCGAAATGAATGCAACTCTCCAGGTCTGAATGAGTTGCATCCAAGCACACTAAAGGAATTTGCAGATGTAATCTCAGAGTCATTAATTTTTGAAAGTTCTTGGACAATAGAAGTCAAAAAGAGGAACATGAGGAACGGAAGTCAGCTTGATGCCAATGCATCATAGAAATCTGGTTTAGGACAAAATTTAGTGGTAATCCATTTGTAAATTGTCTCTAGGATGAGGAACCACTGATGGATTCTTTTGGATTTGGTTCACAAGCTGTAATAATTAAAATTGAAAAACGCTTCAGCTGGAAATATTTCTTAGTCCTAATGTTACTGTGGGTTATTTTTGTGGTTGATGCAACACAAGAGGAAGGTTAATCCTCTCTTTCTATTTTTAATTCTATTTTAATTTTAGCATGTTTATGTCAAGCTGATTTGAGTCCCCTTTTGGGAGATAAAGCCAAGTACAAATAAATAAATATTCTATCTTCAGACTTCTAGAAGATCGACCTCCTTTTCTGCAACTAGCTTGGGGGGTGGGTGGGTGGGGGGAATGTCACTTATTACTTTCAGTGGGGACACAGTTGTCTGTGGAGATGGAATGAGGTGATGTGGGAGGTATAGGTTCTGTTTCATGCTAATGGAATGAAAATCTATGCTATTGTATTTCACTTGGCTTCTGCTTATTCCAGCTGGGCACTCCTGCATCTAATCAGTTGCTGGTGAAAGCAGGATGTCCCAGACATCATCCAGCTGCATTTTGGAAGCCAAAAAAGTTGAACAGCCATTGTCCTCCGCACCTCTAGCTTCAATACTGCAGCCAGGTGAAGCCTGGGATCTTCTTTTCCCCACTTATCACTGATTGGTCTTGGGAGTGCACCCCAGTACTGTCAAACTGGTATTGCATATCAAAAGGCTGTAATTGTGTAAGGAAGAAAGAAACCTCTTTCTTCAATTATCACAAAAGAATATATGCTAGTATTCCAGGAGTTATTCTGGCATTTTCACCAGCAGTGATTCTTCCTTATTTGGTGTCACCCAGAAATTTGATAAGCATGCTATTACATCATCCTAATGGCACCCCTGGTGGCACAATGGGTCAAACCCTTGTGCTGGCAGGGCTGCTGACCAATAGGTCAGCCGTACAAATCCAGGGAGAGTGGACTGAGCTCCCTCTGTCAGCTCCAGCTCCCCATGCGGGGACATGAGAGATGCCATGACAGTTAAAGTGGAATATAGTACTGTAAATGTCATGTGAAAGGACCCATGGAATGCAAATTATGTGGCATATAATCCTTTCTTCCAATAGCTTCTCTGTTCATCTTGGCATTTGCTATTTGATCTCTAGGACTCATTTTGTCTAGTGGCAGGATTGGCATTGCTTAGGGCACCTCTAGATTTCTACGATAGATGCAGACTTGGCTGTAGAACAAGAGTTAAGCCTGTCTTTTTGTCTGCCTATTCCATTCTATGCTGTTGCTTTTTCCCCAGCTCTGTAAAGTTTCAGGCAAAGTATATATTCAGAGTTGCATCCAGTAATGTTCCTTTAACAATGGAATAGATTCCTCCTCTGCCTTCCCCTCCAGATGTGTTTGGAAGGGTTAAGGAATTTTTTTGGTGCACATTGTGGGAAATGTGCTTTTACAGAGGCAGCGAGAGTGGATCCCACTGTGACAATAGAAATATGCTTACATAATATTGAATGTTGCTCAAACAAAGGGGTTAACGTGTTCACTCCATATGTATTGTGGTCAACATAACTTTATGTACACATAATTATACAGCAGAAGGGAAAAGAAACTGTTAGTGAATTGTATTGTCGAAGGCTTTCATGGCTGGAATCACTCAGTTCTTGTGGGTTTTTTTCGGGCTATATGGCCATGTTCTAGAGGCATTTCTCCTGATGTTTCGCCTGCATCTATGGCAAGCATCCTCAGAGGGAACCACTGACAGCATAGGGAAGCTGATGAGGAAACACAACATACAAACAATCTACAAACCCACCAAGAAAATCCAGCAAATGCTACGTTCAGCAAAGGACAAGAGGGATCCTCTCACCTCTGCAGGAGTCTACCGTATACCATGCAGCTGTGGACAAGTCTACATAGGGACCACCAAACGCAGCGCCCAGACACGCATCAAGGAACATGAAAGGCACTGCAGACTACTTCAACCAGAGAAGTCAGCCATAGCAGAGCACCTGATGAACCAGCCTGGACACAGCATTTTATTTGAGAACACAGAAATGCTGGACCACACCAACAACCACCATGCCAGACTACACAGAGAAGCCATTGAAATCCACAAGCATGTGGACAATTTCAACAGAAAGGAAGAAACCATGAAAATGAACAAAATCTGGCTACCAGTATTAAAAAATTCTAAAATTGCAACAGCAAAAACAGCAGAGAGAAAAACAGGCAGGGACATCTAATCACCTTTCAAGAAGAGTTTGCTCCAGGCACAGTCAGCCCATTGTATGCTAATCAAGGTGGTCAGTTGAAAGATTCACACCTAGCCCAACTTACAAAAGCCCTTTGTCTCACCCTGGTCATTCCCCAGATATATAAACCCCTTTTTCCCCAGTTCCAGCAGACCTCACCTCTGAGGATGCTTGCCATAGATGCAGGTGAAACGTCAGGAGAAATGCCTCTAGAACATGGCCATATAGCCCGAAAAAACCCACAAGAACTGAGTGTTAGTGAATTGCAAAGCTGTGTAACAGAACACTAGCAAAAGTGCTAAATGGGAACTGTTATCAATGTGATGTGCAGTCTTATTGTGCACCGGCCCCTATGCCAGCTTTGCTATATTTATAAGCTTTGGATAGCACAGGAAGGGTAAACACTCCTGTGGTGTTTGTTTTGCTGTTTGTGTATCTGTTCAGAAGATTTCACCTCACTTTCTGTCCCTGTGTAACTATTTGGTTTTGAAAAAATTGGCTTGTTGTGGAAGCAAGGATTATCGATAAAGTTTCAGAGGAGACCCTTTCTCCGCATGATAAGTCTTTCAGGAGTGAATTTCTTTTCTGAGGGGTAGATTGCTCACTTCCTTTTGTCTCACCCCTGTTCTTAACTATGAGTTGTTTGTAAGTCGGATGTTTGTAATTTGAGGACTGCCTGTAATTGATATTTTAATGTACCTGTGGAATAGAATTGATTTCACAGTATCATGTAGGGTACAAAGGTATACAAGAAAAATGAGACCCCCTCCCTCAAGAATCCTGTTGAAATTTGGTTTTGTTTCAAAACATGCTTCACTCTCATTCTTCTAATGTGCCAGTTTATTTGCCAGTATTAATAACATTAACTTATATGTACCTTATATATCCATGTATAAGTCTAGAAATTTTAGCCAGAAAACCTGGGTCAACCTATCCATAGGTCAATGTGAGTATTGTATTCTAACTCTTTATCAGTAAAGGAACCATCCTATTTCTGAGTGGCAGAAATTAAGAACATAGTGTGTCCTAGGAGAATCTAAAAGAACTACAGACTCCCTCCGCCATGGCATTGCTTCTGGTCTTTCTGAAGGCCTATACAGCGAAATTGTGGTGTTGACTGGGATGGCTGGAACGCTCAGGCACCATTGATGCTTTCCCCCCTCCGCAGAATGAGCCTTGACTTAACCACAGGCCATTTCAAAATCCATAATTTTGGCTCCAAAACCTTCCCTTGACATTAACGTATAGGTGAGTACAATAATATGACTTTGCTGTTTGGGGGATTGCTAAGCTCGCTATTGAATCCAAGGATACAATGATTATACTATAATTAAAAGATTACAACATTATTTTATAACACATAGTACAGAAATGTCTTTTAAAATCATATGAGATTTGTGCCACTGAAAAAAAGAACCAAGCAATTAACATAGATTAACTATGAGAACTGTAAATTGTGTTAGTGAGACTCAGATCTTGACTTGCCAATCATGGCAAAGATCTGGGTATATATTTCTTGTTTTGAGAGACCAAGTAGAGCAGGGGTTCTAAAACTTTGGAAGCCCTTTTTGAAGGAAAAGGTTCTCGTGGTTCCCTAAAAAAAGTGCATTTTAAAATTTGACAGAGAGGCTGGACCAGTGGCAGATGAATGGAGAATGTTTGTGTGAATTAATTAGAAAAAAAAAATGAACAATTTCTTATGCTCATTGAACATATCGTATTTGTACTGCAAAAAGAAAGAACAATACAATATTTAAAATGAAGAACATATTTAACCAAAACAACTTAGCAGAGAATCCTGTGATCCAGTGGAGAGTGTATGCAAAATCTGATTTCTGACACTAGTTTTAGTAAGGGATTTGATGGATCATTCTAAAATAATCTGTAGTTTCAAATATTATATATATACACATATATACACACATATACATATATCAACTTACAAATATGTGACGGGATTCCTAAAATGCATAAATACTGCAAATCCTTTTTGTTGCCAATATTAAAAGAACATCCCATGCTTGTTAAGTGGGAACAGAGCAAATGGGCATTGGAGCTAACATTTGTTTTTAAAAGCTGTCAGCTAGGACTAAGGGAGTTTTTACACAAGATGTGAGAATCTACTTTTAAGGCATTTAACTCCATATTTATTTAATTAAATATTTCTTAACTTTTTTTGTAAGGGAATTCAAGAAGTGAAATCTGGACTTTTTTAGGAACCCAACAAATGCCTCCAATCATCCATCTAAAAAGTAACATTATGGAAGTAAGAGATGCTATGAAAAGAAGTTTGGGAGTTGTACTGACAGAGGCAATCAGGGAGCAAAGTGTGAACTGGATTTACATAGAAAAGACAATTGGAGTTTAGCTGTGATAGGCCAAAGGTTATTATTATGCTTTGATAGACCATTGCCTAATCATGTCAAAAACTATTATGAGGATTACCAAGTACTGTATTTCAGGAAGCTGATTCATTGTGTTTATTACAGTGTAACAAGCATGACTCGCCTCCCCAAAATATGCTGGAGTTTTTCCAAATGTTCTTTAACAAGTAAAAGTAACTTTAAAGGAAATTAAAGATGCAGAACCATGTAGTGTAATAATTTTAAAAGCTTGAATACATGATCTTGAGGAAAACTGCCTATACTAAAGCAACAGGGAAAGTACATTCATAGTAGAGAATAACCACCTTATCCACAGGCTCAATACCCATGGTTTCACATACGCTCCAAATAATATTCCCTTTTGGAATTCTTTGTTAGCCTAAGTCCTCCAGTACAATTCAGAATAGTGAAAAATAGAGTTCACTATTATCCAGTTTCAGGTATTCGCATGAGGTCTTCGAATGTATCCCAATCCAATATGGGGAGGGGAGGTGGTGGTGGTGGTCATAATATACTACCATTCTGCAATTCTCATTCATGGAACCCTTGTTTGGGTAGCTCACTACAATGGTCAGTTTTATTTCTCCAGACAGACCATGTGTATGAAGATTTTTTAAGTAGAATTAGAGGCTGGTAACTGTTATGATCTTTTCCTGTTATACTTCCTGAGTGGAGGTGAAATTCAGGCAAGTTTTACAATCATCTATTATGATTTATTGACTTCAACTTGTGGCAACTGCAATTCAAAAAGGAAAACTCTGGTTAGTCTGTCTCCCATTTCTTTCCTTGCCTGCGTTTTCTTTCCCTTGCTGTAGCTGAAGTATTGTCACACAATCTCCCGTTGTTTTTTTTTTAAATAATAGAAGGGGTCAGAATATGGAAAGAGATACATGCTTGTGAGGCTATACTCTATCAATGTGACAAAAATGGCCCTGGGAATAGATCTGAATAAAACTCAAAATTTAGTGTGTTAGTGTTAACATTTTTTTTTGTCTTCTTCACCTGTCTCTTGTTGAATTTAAAGGACACATATATAGATGTTCTAAACACATGAAAGCAAAATGCCCCTAAAAGAATATAGAGAATGCATACTAGCAGTAAGTAAGAATCCCTTTCATGTTTCCTGCTGCCATCACATGATGTGCAACAAAAAAGAGGGGGAAAAAGAAAAAAAGCTTTTTCTGTTTAAAGATAAGAAACCAGATCAAGCTCAAAAGTAATAGAGCACTAATTAATATACAGTTGAAAAATATGTGTTGTCCCTGTCCTTTTGCAGGTTCCATGTTTGTGGAGGATGTCTTTTGTTTTAAAAGAATTTCCAAACTACCTGTAAGAGAAATGTTCCTTAGATTTTACAATTGATCTGGCATTCCCTATACAGTACTTGGTCCTTTATAATAAATTCCTCATCTTCTTTGAAACAGCAAGTAACATTTTCATGAAATTGTTAAAATAGTGAACTGCCAGTATAATTGATGAGTATAATTGAGCAAAGTATTTTGAAACATGTGCTCTGTCTGTCTGTACCTGTTGTAAACTGCCTTGAGTATTATTATTATTATTATTATTATTATTATTATTATTATTATTATGAAATATTCTATAATGTAAACCAACCCCAAAACCAAACACTTCCGGAAAAGGAATGCTGAGCTTGTCCTACCTATTCAGACTTTTAGCCATTTTAATGAAGTATCCTAAAAGCAGATCTGTACATTTTAATGGCTGGATGTGGTTGTCAGTTACAATGCTTAAGAACCGTTTTTTGGGCATGAGGTACGGAACATGTCAGCCTCCAGATTGTCTTTCCTTCTTTTTTAAGCAGTCAGTTAATTATATCAGTACACCAAAGATGTATGAGGAAGCCGTAAAGACCAATATAGGGGAGCAGGTTAAAGATTGTGTAACAGCTAGGTTAGAAGAGACTTTAATATACCTTCATCCTTAAAAGTTTTTGTAACTTTTTAAATCTGCTTCTTTTCATGACATGCAGTTACCAGTAGGCTATAATTTAACATATATTTTTGAAAGCATTATTATGCAAGAGACAAAGAGTAAGAAGAGACTGTTACCATGGGTGATATAAGAGTGAATAGATTACAATAGAAGAAAGAAGAATTACTTTCTGTGGCACAGGGGAGTCACGTGTCAGATTTGGATAATAGTATGTATTTTGTCTGTCCAGGAAATTATCTTCTGTGTTAATGTGTTAGAGCAAGCTATATGAACAAGATTATCAAAATGCCTCCTGAGATAACATATTTTCAAAGAGCCCCTCAGTTACTACCAAAAAGAGAAAAGGAAAAGTAGAAATTTGCAGTAGTTCCTACCCATCTCCATCTTCTGCCAAATAGCAAAAAATTATGCTTCAACAGCACTGAAAAATAGGTTCATAAAATGAAAAGGGATACTAATTTGACTCTTAAAAATCAGAAGCTCTTGAGATGGGACTCTGTAGGTTTTGTTCTGTTCAGGAAATTTCTAAGGCCCAATTCATGTTGTCTCACAGCAGCGGGAGACACACAACTTTCACTACAACTTCTTTTTACTCTCTTCTGGCAAGGGATGAAAAATGGAGTAAACTACAAGTAATTCCCAAAGGAATATTCCTCCCAAAGAAGCACTAGCTCAACATCTTTGGTTGTTCATTCAGCATTAGAATCATGAATTGAAACGTGGCTCCTCAAATTCTATAACAGGAAACAAATTGTCCCTAAATCTCATTAAGATCAACAAAGGCACCAGTATAGTAGCAAATTGTGTAGAAATAAGAACATTGTGCCTTGGAAGTAGTCTGATGTGCATATAGAGCCATTTTGTGTTCAGGATGTCCCATTCATTTTTCAGGAGGGTCATGTAAAGAAATACACACTTGAATCTGTGGTAGCTGTTGTGGACATATGAGCTCTGTCTCAGCATCAGGATTCCTGTGAGCAAACTATTTGAGTTGCTGTAATGGGTGCAAATTCAATGCGAGATGTACTGATAAAAATTACAAGCTAAATCCTTCCAGCTATTATTGGCAGCTTTTAAAAGGAGAAAAACAAAGGTTATTTGATTCAAACACATTCTTAGTTGACTGGGTTAACTTTTGTAGATATATAGTGGAAATGATACATTGCCAGTCCTTGACATCTTCTTTGGACTGCTATTTTGAAAGTAAAGACGATTATTTAGCGATTATAGTGATTATTTTTCTTACTTTGTTGCACTGTTTGAACATCAGATGAAAATAATCCATAATCAATGGTCAGCAAAAAGAAAGAGCATCACCTTCAGTAACTGAACTGGCTTGATGTCATGGCAAAGTGAGAACATTATCCAAGAACTCCCATCACAGTGCTTAACAAGATTTAATGTACATTTATTCTTAACATGTGGAACATATAAAGATTTTATACTGAATAAATGATATTCATTAAGCCAGAGGAAAAGGAAGAATTTACATCAAGTTTTTTTGTCTTTTTTAAACTACATTATTTTGAAATACAAATGCAGATTCTTCTCACTGAAAAATCTTTGAAGTTGTGTTTCTTCCTTTTTTCCTGTATATGTATTTTGTCCTGTAGACTGGTAACCATTTTTTAAAATCAATCCATACGTAACCATTTTCCACATCTTGATTTATAAAGCAAGTTGTGAGCAATTGCTCTTCCGAAATAGAGCATGACTTTATACATACAGAAACTTGTACATTACCCTCGTGGTGGTGGGTTTTTGTTAGGTTTTGGAGACATGGCCCAAAATAATAATAATAATAATAATAATAATAATAATAATAATAATATAATAAAATTAAGTCTACAATCACTTTGTATTTACCACATCATGAAAAAAGGAAATCCTTGTATTTATTTTTTAAAAAAGATGAGGGCATGTTCAATGTACAACTTCTATATACATCACTGCCTTCAGGCAATAAAAAATATTAAAAAATGATTAAAAGGAATTGTGAAGAACTGTCATTGTGGAAGGTCAAACAATAGATACTGATGTGACAGTTCTGGTGAGGAAGCAATTCGCATTGATCATCTTCAGGTTTTCGTTTTAACTTCCCTAAAGAATTTTTTTGCTCCTAGCCTAATGTAACCATTCTCCTGTGGAGAAACCAGGGTAATTTCATATGCAGTCTATGGACCGACCCCCTCCTTTGATCCGCTACACCTACATCACTAATATTCTTCTATTGCACAGAGCGCTTTGGGTAACGGCATAAAGGGTGGCTGGGTTTTCTTTCATTCTTGAAAAATAAAACACACAGTACTTAGTATTTTTTTCACTTTTGCGTTTCAGAGCTCTAAGTCTCTCCCTCCACCCCCACAATCAAATAATATTCTGCAGCAACCCCAAATATCTGGTTTGCTTCCCCTCCCAAAGTATGTGATACAAATATGAGAGGAGAAGACACTGAAAAAGGAAATTTATGAAAAAGAAATGTGACCTTTGAATGTACTAGACAGAGACTTTGGTTAAAAAAATAAAATAAAAAGATGTACTTATACACATAGACAGCAAATATTAATTCCATAAATGTTCAAATTAATATTTTTTGTATAAATTTCCAATTGATAAATAGTGAATGGGGCAGAGGAGCAAATATTCTTTTTTTCCTTCTTCCTACACTGGATAAACAGGTACAGAAAACAGCCAGTTATATGTGACCCTCAATCTCCACTCACACATGCTTGGCTTCTCACTTATGTCATAACTGCCCAATCTGAAAAAGTACATCACAGATTACAGATGCGACCAGAGAGTTCAGGACAGCAGATATTGAGATATCCAGCAAACGGCCCTCGTGCAAAAGGAACTCTGAACGGTTCTCCTCCACCCGAGCCATGGCCAGCAAAGCCTTGGCTGCCCTGCACATCATGTCTACACTAGGTGGCTCTAGAGGTGGAGGCTGCATGTGCATGAGGTTATGCTGGCTCTGCTGATACTGGGCCATAGTGACCCCATCTTCAAGGAAGCTTATCAAGTTTCCAATGCTTCCCTTCTGCACAGCTATTGCCCTTGCTGCTAAAGTGTCCCCTTGTGCAAGGTTCGATAAGAGTGCCATGGACATTTCTCGGTAGACTGGATTTTTGCGGTCCCCAACGTACCTAACTAAAGTAGCATAGAGTTTCTCCTGACGACTGAATGGGGGAGTAGCCAAGATAAGGTCCACATTATTGTCTTGGATACTGAGTTTGCACAGAGTTTCCAGTACAAGTCTCTGAGGCGAGAGGACTGAATTGGGCCCCACTGTTGGAAAAGGATCCTGTGCCTCTGCTGAAGGGCACACCATCCAGTGCAGTAAGCCATCCAAAATTGGCAAACAGATGCTTTCTGTGTAAGCAGATAAGTCTAGCTGCCCAGAAATGTTGGCTAGTGTGACCAATGTATTATCCCTCAAGACTTCAAGGCAGTCCCACCACCACTCATCCTTGTTGCAGGCCACCCCTTTGTCCGCCTCTTCTTCTTTTTCATACGTCTGTGGTGCACGTTTTCTTTCTGGGTGCTCATGATGGAGAAGGATCAACTTTCCCAAGATGAGCACTAAGCCTGGATGTTTTGACATTTCAGCATCATTGCCAGGCACAAAAGATAAGCTGCGAACAATATTTGACACACAGATGCAACGCTTGGCCAAAGAGTCCTGCCAATGGGTTATGGTGCATAGAGGAGCTTCGTCTCGACTCAGAGGCTCATCTTCTAGTAGCTTGATGTTTCGATGACTTTTGGCTTGATGAATTCCAAATGGAAATTTACTGCTATCTGTATGAGAACTAGAATCTGAACCTTCAGATAATGCTCCTGGACGAGCTGACAAGACATCATCTATGGTGGCTGATATCCCTTTGTCTTGCTGTTCTTCCAATTCTCCTTTAACCTCTATATTCCTTTTTTTACTTGAAGAGTTCAATGGAGGCGGCTTCTTGCGAGGAGGAATCTCCATCTTACTCTCAAAGTGGGTCTGGATGTGCTCAGTTGTATCACCCCCACCTAGCTGCCAATGGAGAAGTCCACTGTTGAATTCCTGAACACGTCCCAGTTTGTCGGATCGGTCTACAACAAATAGATTATTTTTCTTTACAATTTTTATTGGCAGCTTGTCAAATTTACTGGCTTGTTTTGGCCTCTCACTTGGATCAGCAGTGGCACCAGATGGAGCAAGAGCAGTGCTCTTCTCTTCTGCTTCAGTGTTTTCATTTTCATCTTCCTCCTCATCCTCAAATTCAGCAAAATAATCAATACATTCATCATTGTTTTCATCCTCTTTTCTGGCACCTTGTGCGGTAGATTGGCTATCCTGTTTCTGAGCTGAATGTTGTAGTTTTGGTCCCGGATGTCCCACTTCATATTCCATTAGGATCCCAAATATGTCTATGAGACATTTTCTAAAATATTCCACTAAAAGCTCAAGAAAACCAGATAACTGAGGAAGCAAAAAGAGGGAAAAATAAGAAAATATGTCAATATATAGCATTATTTTGGTTGTAATAGGTATTCTTTTAAGAAGGTTTCAGTTTTTCTTCTCAACTACCTTTCATTCTAGACATAAAACAACTGTAATATGAACATTCAGATTGCCCCTTTGGTGATACACACAAGATTCTCCATTGAGATAACATGGTCTCCCTGGAAGTCCACAAAACTACAGAAGCAGATGATTTTGAAGGTGTGATTCACGACTGATCCTGCCAATCAAAGAGGCCATTGTGTGGGCAGGGTGACATTGAATTCATTAAGTCTCCAGTTCCCTCAATTCTCCATCTCAGCGTTATATGCAATCTATAGTTATTTTCTCATTTAGTCCTTTCAATTGAAAGTGGGGGGATTAAAGGAAAACATCACGTGTATTTACTTCTTGTGAGTTAGAAGAGTTATAGAAGTGATACTTCCTCCATCATGCAACATCCCCTTCCCCCATCTGGGACTGAGCTATATTCTTTTAAGTTGGTGTTAAAATAAGAGGGAATTAGGGAGTTGGGGCCAGGATTCATTTTTGTAACCCCTCCCCCCACACACACAAAGGGAGTCCAGCCTCTAAGCTTAATCTGAGGGATAGTTACTGAAAGAGTATTTAAATCAGCAAATAGCTACACAGCAAATAGCTACACAGAAGTTACTAAGGGTAGTAGTCCTTTTTATTCCTATATATACTGTTATTTGTAAGAGTTGAAAGGTGTGAAAGGAAAATGTGGTAAAATATTTCTGTTCGGTCTAACAACATTTCCGTTCCTGGTAATTTGGAAGTCATTATGATCTATTACAGATGACAAGCAAGTAGTTATTTATTAGCTGGACTATTTCCATCCAAACTCAAGCATTATTGTTTCATATCCCATGCTGTGAAATTACATGGCTTAGTGGCTGAAAATAAATGTGAACGAAGATATAAAGAAGGGTTAAAAAAACTTAAATAATGACTATATTCACTCAAAAAAATAGAAATGAAGCAACACTGGTAGATCATAAAGGGGTGTTCAAATTGCCTCCTGTGCCCTGTGGCATATGTGTCTTCTGCATCAAAGTGCAAGTCTTCTGCAGTGACAGAGTCTCAAATTTTGTATAAAACTAAATTCACTGAACACTGAAAATACATCATTTATTTGGGTGTAAAGGCAAGAGACCTATTACTGAAATAGATATAGTCTTTTTGTATGGTGACCACACACAGCGAGCTGTCAGATCATGCACAAATAGTTAATGTTCTTTCTTTCACCATCTCTATTCCAATTCTCTGACTCACTTTAGTCTTCTGGCAAAATAAGAGGAAAGAAGACATTAGTAGCCAAGATGGTTTTCATGACAATGAACAACTCTTGAAGGTTTTTATTATTGTCTGATGTGTTTAATGCTGAAAGTAATTCCATTCAAGGCATTATCGAGCTTCTCTTTTGTGATAGTGAAAGCTATATGCAATATACTATATTTCATTGCATAATAGTCACTACCACATAATCGTCATATTCTTCCAAAAATTGTTTCTTGCCTTTCCTAGCTTAATTGTTGCATTAAAAAAACCATAACCAGAACTGGAGTTAGGACCACTTCCCTGTGTCTTAGGGATAAGACAGTTTAAAAAAAAACTCCCATAGATACCAGCTAAACATTTTTCTCTTTGCATAATGGTTGCACCTGCCTTTTTAAAGAAAAGCATGAACTTACAACTATTACGCAATGAAAAACAGTAAATGTTGACTCACGAAAAATACTGGTTGGGATTGAAAACAGCTGCTGAAGAAATGGAAGATATATCCACTTGAGTAAGTTGGTGTAATTTGTTAAAACATACTATTACAATTTCCTACATTGTATTTCCCATCCCAACCCCATTTCAAAAATCATTTTTGTTGGTTGCAGTGGAGGCAATGTGGGTGCAGAAATGTTGTGTGGAAAGAGTTCTCACTTCTTAAGAACCAAGTGACTATATGAAAAAAGGAACAGTGACAATTACTGATACAATATTAAGAGTATGGTTTTCAGCTCTTGACTTGGATATGAGCCATTAGAAGACTTCAGAAAAATACCTAACTTACCTGAGAGAGATTGAAAGTAGCAACAGTACTGTCATCATACAGAAGGATATTAATAGTGTCTAATGCCCAGGTACTCTCAGCAAGAAGGCCTGATTTAAGAGACATCATCACTCGCCAGGCCTCAGGAGTTACTGGAAAATAAGAATATCGAAAATGAATATGAATACTGCATAAAGGAAATTTGCAGGTCCTATTTGCAATGGTGCTTCTATTTCAGCTCATGATATGAACAGCATAGTATACACAGTGGTCTAGTTTAGATGCTCAAATGTTGCATTAATAAACCAAGATGTATACAAGCTTTGTACATTTGCATACAGTTTTCTTTCTACTTTAACTACTGCATCATGTTATATTTTTGTATTTTTACGACATGAAACTAAATGGTTCTTAGAACTATTCAGAGAATTGAGGTGGGGGAAAAGGAAACACCTATTCAATAACTGTACTTACCTGTCCTCAATGAGAAGTTGGATCAGTAGTACCAATATTTTCTGGTATGTTCTTAAACAGATAAATTTTCACTTACTTCTGAATACTGTATTTCAATGTATAACATTTGCCACTGCCTAAGAGTTGTACCTTTGGGAAAAGCAAAATAGGATTTTTGCCTTTTCCTAGATAATAGTTGGACCCTTAGTTCCCTCGCCTAGGTGAATGAACTAAGGGTGTGACTGCCCTTGTGACAAGGGGGCAGTCATGCAGGCAAACCATCACCCACCCACTCATGTGGCAGTGCCCTTTGAGGATGAACCATCATCTGCCTGCATGGCTGCACCCTCAGATTAATTATTTTGCAGTGAAAGAAGCCCTCAAAAGGGGCTTTTTTCAGTGCATAATAGTCTCTGCATAATAGTTGCACCCCTTTTCCTTAAAAAAAAAAACAGGGAGGAGGGAAAAAGTGTGACTCTTATGTGATGACATACGGTAACTGTTCTATTATATTGTCAGCTGATATACAAGCAAACCCCTAGAAGGACAAGGCTGCACTGACATTACTACCACCTCAACAGCTTCTGTTGTTAGCAGCCACAATGCAATGCTTCCCATGAAACTAGTCCTTTTATACTATAAACTCATCAAATAAAATTCCAAAATTCTTGTGTAATCCTCAAGAGGTACAAAATGCGAGCAGCATCCATAAAACCTCACACAAAACATACTGCTCTGTTAGCAACGACATTTCAAGAGCTAGAAGTCTACATATGCAGTGTACAGTTTTGTATTACATTATCGGAGAGGAAAAATATGGCCAATCCTTTTACAAAACGTTGGAGAGAGCTATGGTTTAACTAAATTGATTTACAAAATCAAGCATCTATAAATGGAGCCTCTGTTTTGTGTGGTTCTTACCAATATCTTTTGAGGTAATCTTTCGTCTTGGTTTCAAGACTGGTTGTGATGCTTCTACGGAGCCTGGTGGAAATGTTATTTCCCGCCTAATGGATGGTGGGTGGGTTGGAGGACCTGTGGCCTGTGGTACTGGAGCAGTGGGCATAACCTTAGGCATCTTCATAGAGGGCAAGAAAGGGGATTTACTTGGTGACATACGATTTTCATGGGATCGTGGGAAAGATGCAGGGCTTGGAGCTCGAGAGATGTGATTTGGCATTGATGGTGGTGTCTGGTAAGATGACTGAGGAGGTCGGGTCATAGGCTGCATGGAAGCGGAGGATGACATGTAAGAAGGCTGACGCTGGTTGACATGAGAAGGCCACTGGCTTTCGTGGTTTATCCTCTGGTCGGGCACCATCATATCTTCATTACGGTTCATTCCTAGATAGGGTGGGGCCTGGGCAGGGCCTCCAGGGCCCTGCCTGTTCTGATATGGGTAAGACATATCATTTCTTGTTGGCCACATGTTTTGCTGGGGTCCTTCACTGGAGGCTGATGACTGCATAGGGCCACCAATCATTTGAGGAGGTATTCCATGTTGTTGCATTTGTCCTGGACCCTGCATCCTCTCTCTGTTATATGGATATGGATATTGTCCCTGTATGGGCCGCCTGTCTGGTCCAGAATAAGCATTGCTATACTGGTTAAACATATCTTGCTGTTGGTTGCCATATGGCATGTTAAACATATCTCCTTCAGGGCGTTTTGCTGGAGGTCCGTACATGCCATCCATATGCCGTTTGTAGTTCTGAAAATAAACAGCAACATGAATGAGGTTAAAAATACATGAACATTATTGGAAATTTCAACATTTCTGAGTTTGAATAAGTAATGTCCTTTTTTAGTTCGGTCATGTTTTAGTTTTTTTACTAATGCAAAAATATTTATGACTTTAAACTTAATTTAAGTTCCACTGATAAGATTTTTAAAACACCACCACTCTGAGATTTTTTTCTTGATTGTAATGATTTGTGGCATACACACTTGACTTGTCACGTAAGGGTATTAATGGTTATAGAGCTTTGCCACCTATTAGCTTGGCATGAGATGAATGATGCATCAAAATACCACCTCAGATTAATTTAATATTCAATTGAGGAACTGCCAAAATAAACTACCAATGTGTGATTTTAAATCGGAGCAGACACAGGTGTATATCCTTTTATTACTTCCCAATGACGTAGGCCCACTGAATCAGTGCAATTTACCTATGCCTTGACCCATTTGTCAACAATTGACTCAACAAATCTACTCATGCCATGATCCAAGAAATCTTGCAAAGCCTAATAAGTTGCATTAATTAGGGTGTGGGGACTACAGTGGTAAATTGCTAGCAATGATTTTTGTGTCAGGGCACTCTAAGCAAGATCTGGGCAGAAATTGCAAGTAACTACTGTTAGTTTATTTCTATTTTTCAATAACAGAGGACTAGTATATGTTGAAATACAACATGGTTTCAATTTAACAAAGAGGAGTTTCCACTCTTTTGCGGTTATAGGGTATACTGTCTTATTAAACAGTGATTTGTCTTTTGGTTTATGCTGAATTGGGAATGTTGAGAGAGTCATGAAATCGACAGGAAGACAGTATGTTTTCTACCATAAGTCAGCAGTCTGTAGCATCCAGGAAGTTTTTACAGAAGGTATCCATTTTAGTTCTGAAAAGTGTGGAAAGCAAATAATACTTTCTAATAAAATGAACCCTTAATCACACTTTCTTGAAAGCAATGTAGTCACTTCAAATGGTAAGAATATAGCCCTGGTACCTCAAAAGCTCCTCTGGATTTAGCTGCTGGATGTAGCATTTAATGAACTCTAAGTCCACTCTCTGAAAACAAACTGCATTTAATGAGATTATGGTCCTTTAGCTATGATACAGTCCTATAGCCCCTAGTCACAGACTGGCACATGGGCAGTGGATACGGACTCAATCGTTCTACCTCAAGGTCCGAGGCAGTTGAGTAGTTCGGCACCTGTATCCATGACTGAGCAGCCCTTTTGAGGATCCACTCTGCTCACCCCACACAGGGAAGGGGCTAGAAAAGGTGCCTGAAAATCATCCCAAAATCATCCTCCTGGGGGACTTGAATGCAAGAGTTGGGCGAGACTTCGACCTGTGGCCACAGAAGCATCCTGCTTCTCACCAAATGTGTGGAACGCAACCTTGTCGTCACCAACACACTCTTCCGTCAGAAAAACAAGTTCAAGACACCATGGAATCACCCCCGGTCAAAGTACTGGCACCTCTTAGACTATGTAATCACACATGCCAGAGACCACCATGACGTGCTTCTCACAAGAGCCTTGACAGGTGCTGATGACAGCTGGACAGACCACAGGCTAACCCGATCCACGATGGCTATCAAGATCATCCCCAAGCGCAGACTTCAAGGAAGAAAGACAAGGTGCAAAATGAACACCCAAGCCCTTCAGGAGCCCTCCAAACGAGCTCATCTTCAAACAGCACTCAAGGACCATCTACCCATAGAACACCCCGAAAATGTTGAGGAACATTGGAACAAACTGAAGAGCTCCATCATCACAGCCTGCGAAGAAGCTATTGGATATAAAACCAAGAAACATCAAGATTGGTTTGATGAAAATGACAACGAGATCCAACAGCTAATTGACAAGAAAAGGAAAGCCTTCCAAACATGGCATGTCAACTATGCTGCTAAGAAAAAGATCTACACCAGTGCAAAAGCTGAGGTCCAAAGAAGGACAAGAGACCTCAAGAACATATGGTGGACAAAGAAGGCCGAAGAAATTCAACACCTGGCAGATACCCATGATGCTCAGGGATGTTTCAAAGCCACAAAGGTCATATATGGACCAAGAAACCATGGCATACAGCCTCTATGCTCATCAGATGGAACCAAACTTCTGAAGGACAAAAAATCCATTGCACTACGTTGGAAAGAACACTACCAAAGCCTCCTGAATTGCAGCTCCAATGTGGTCGAAGAGATTCTCTCACAAATCCTGCAACAACAAACCAGGGATGAGCTTGCAGCACTGCCTAGTTTGGAAGAAGTCAGCAATGCCATCAGCCAACAAAAAAATAACAAAGCCAGCGGACCTGATGGGATCCCTGCTGAAATCTTTAAAGAGGGTGGACCTGAGCTGACACAACAACTCCACCAGCTCATAGAAAAAGTGTGGGTGACCGAGAAAATCCCAGCAGATTTCAAGGATGCTACCATCATCACCCTCTTCAAAATAGGGGTAAGAACAGACTGCGGAAACTATCGAGGTATCTCCCTGCTAACCTCCGCTGGGAAAATCTTTGCAAGAATCCTTGCAAACTGCCTTCTACCCCTCTCAGAAGACACCGTCCCAGAATCCCAGAACGGCTTCCGCCCCTCCAGTGGACATGATCTTCACTGCACGTCAGCTCCAAGAAAAATGCAGGGAACAGAATCAACCACTGTACATGGCATTCATTGACCTTGCAAAGGCATTTGACACAGTGAATCGCAGCGCTCTCTGGGCCATCCTCCAAAAAATCGCCTAGGGTGCCCTAACAAATTTGTGAACATCCTGTGGCTCCTCCATGATGGCAACAGTCTTGGACAGCAATGGCTTCCAAAGTGACCCATTTAAGGTCGACTTATTGGCCCAACCTTATTTTCCATCTTCATCGCTATGATACTTCATCTTGTTGATGGGAAGCTTCCCACTGGAGTGGAAATCATCTATCAGACAGATGGCAAGCTATTTAACCTCAGCAGACTGAAAGCCAAAACCAAGGTTACAACAACATCTGTTATCGAACTCCAGTATGCTGATGACAACGTCGTCTGTGTGCATTCCGAAGAAGACCTACAAGCCACTCTAAACACCTTTGCAGAAGCATACGAGAAGCTCAGCCTGTCATTAAACATCGAGAAAGCCAAAGTCCTCTTCCAGCAGTCACTGGCCAATCCCTCTCCAATGCCAGAAATACAGGTTAATGGTGTAACATTAGAAAATGTTGACCATTTTCGCTACCTTGGCAGCCACCTCTCCACAAAAGTCAACATTGACACTGAAATTCAACACCACCTGAGCTCTGCGAGTGCAGAAAGTGTTTGAGGACCGGGACATCTGTAAGGATACCAAGGTGCTTGTTTATAAAGCTATTGTCCTCCCAACCCTGCTATATGCCTGTGAGATGTGGACAACACAGACATCAGATGCAACTTCTAGAATGATTCCATCAGCACTGTCTCCGAAAAATCCTGCAAATCTCTTGGGAAGACAAGCAGACAAATGTCAGCGCGCTGGAAGAAGCAAAGACCACCGGCGTTGAACGATGGTCCTCTGCCATCAACTCCACTGGACTGGCCATGTTGTCCGGATGCCTGACCACCGTCTCCCAAAGCAGTTGCTCTACTCCGAACTCAAGAATGGAAAACGGAATGTTGGAGGACAGGAAAAGAGATTTAAAGATGGGCTCAAAGCCAACATTAAAAACTCTAGACACTGAGAACTGGGAAGCCCTGGCCCTTGAGCGCTCCAGTTGGAGGTCAGCTGCAGAATTTGAGCTGCAATGCTGCAGAATTTGAAGAGGCGCGAATGGAGGGTGAAAGAGATAAATGTGCCAAGAGGAAGGCACGTCAAGCCAACCCCGACCGGGACCGCCTTCCACCTGGAAACCGATGCCCTCACTGTGGGAGAAGATGCAGATCAAGAATAGGGCTCCACAGTCACCTACGGACCCCCTGCCAGGATCCTACACTTGGAGGACCATCATCCTCGGATTATGAGGAATCGGCTAAGTAAGTAGTCCTATATCAACTTAACATAAATAAGATGTACAATGTTCTGTCCAATGTAATATGCTAAATCACCTTCTTGCAGCTAGGAAGCCTTCCATATGTGCCAGTAAAAATACATAGACACAAATACATTGTAATATCTTTGTTGGCCAATGGAGTTTTGTCTGCAGTTTACCAATGCCCAAATGCATGGATTTCTAGCATGGATTTTGCAAAGGAAATGCCATAACCTGAAATAATTACCTGCTGTTGTGGAAACATTCCAGGTTGGTGTCCTCCATAAGATGGTTGTCCTGAAGGAGGTCCTTGCCCGGGATATTGCTGTCCATATGGTTCATGCCTATAGTATATATATAAAAAGAAAGATGGGGGGGGGGGGGGACAGCTACTGGTGATATCCAATCAACAGAAATTGACAGCTTTTTTTTTTAGAAACGCTGAACTTGTCTCCATTCATGTATCTTTTGCTCTACCATGACAAATAGTTCCTTGTTCTAAGTAAAGTGATTTTGATTGTATGGCTTATACTTTAGTGGAAATTCAGTCATGCATAATTACATCACAGGAAATCAGTGTTCATTAGAATAGATTACATTCCATTTTGATCCACTCTGTGGGAAGGAAAAATCAAGTACAATAATTAGGTAACAGTTGCTGGGTTTCCCTACTACCCCATGTAATGTGACCTGGATATACGAGTTGCTCATATCCTTACTTTCTATGCACACAGAATGGAATGCTGGAATTCAGGATCATGTCATCAGGGATGGAAGCATGAAATTAAAATATTTAGTGCCTTTGTTAATGGCTAAATGAGCGAAGAGCCACAATGTCGACATTTAGGAGGAAGAGTATTAGTGATTACAGTGCTGGACTAGGATTGAGAGGAGATAGATTCAGCTCTGCAGTTGGTTATGAAGCTCGCTGGGCAATGTAGGACCAGTCATTTGGTCTATGTGATTATTAATGCTACAAATGCTACACATAACTTCCTCCCCAGAGATATTAGATTAACCCCCTCCCTCCTGGCTTTGTGCAAGAGAGTGAAAACATAGCCTTGTGACCAAGCTTTCAGAGAACTTGTACAATAGATAGACTTGGAACAATGTGCAATGACCTTTGGAATGGCCCGGATTATGCTCATGGATTATGTGCTTAACTCTGAATGTATTGTCTTAAAATGTTTTAATAGTTTAAATGTACTTTTAAATTCTATTTTAATATTTATTGTGTTCTAAGGCGTCGAATCGTTGCCTGTATGTAAAGCCCTCTTGAGCCCCCTCCGGGGTGAGAAAGGCAGGGTAGAAATGTTGTAAGTAAATGAATAAATAAATAAATAAATAAAATGGGGGAGGAGAACAATATATGTCATCTCTATCTTCTTTGGACTCCGAAGAACATGACACAAATAATAATACAATTTTTGATGACCTGTTATAAGTGAAGTGAAATTCATCTGAAGGCAATTCTGTGCTTTCTTCATGCAATTTTGTTAAAATACATAATTCATATTCTTTATGTAGAAAGGAGAAATGTTTTGCCTAGGAAACATGTGTATGCAACCTTTTAAAAAAATGTAATATGTATTTATCACTAAAATAGAATACAAAACAATGTTGTTTGTGTAACAAAATATAAATATCAAAATGCATATTTTGAGGTCCACATAAATTAGCAGTTTGAATATGCTCAGTATATATTATGTTCCAAATTCAATAGCTTTTGATGCTGCTTAAAACTTGATCTGTATACTTTAATAACTGCGCAAAGCACCATAGCTAATTTTTACAGTAAAGCCGCATTCTATGCCATTTTGAATGCAAGTTATTCAACAAATAAACATTTGGGATTAGCATCAAACAGGGCAATAAGCTGTTTGATGCTGTATAAGCTATGATGGTCAGTTAGCTTATTATGATAGAAGCAACAATACTACTAACATCCCAAAGTTTGTCAGAAGAATTTCAATATAGCACATATTATAATGGAGCTTTAAAAATGGTTGTAGATGGTTTTCAAACAGCACCCTTACCTGTTTTATCAATTTTATTTAATATTTTGAACAATGATTTTTGTTTTGTTTCCCATCACATGGGTCAAGAGTTGATAATTGTTTAAAAATGAATGAATGAATGAATGAATGAATGAATGAATATTATTGCCTCCAGATTAAACAACTCTCAGTGTAGTATACGGCAACTACATCCAATTCAAAATACAGCTGCCAGACTTGGAACTGGCTGGGTCAATCATATATCATCAGTTCTTACATAAGTATACTGGTTGTCAGCCCAACCTGAAATCTTGGTGGTTATCTTTAAAATCAATAAACAGTTCCGAATCCTTCTATCTTAAATGTACAAGACGCCTGACAGAGTGCTAATATTATCTATGTTCTCCTCTGAGGGTGCATCTACACTGTAGAATAGCTGTACTTTGACACCATTTCAATAATTCTGGGATTTGTAGTTTGCTGAGGCATCAGCACTATATGGCAGAGAAGGCTAAAGATCTCGAAAAGCGGTAATTCCCATAATTCCATAGCACTTGTATATATGTTCTTGTATATGACCTCTTATATGGGCTTACTGATATTAAATTACAAATTCTTCTAAAAATGAGAATGAATCGACAAATCCACTGGTTTGCTTCTGATATAAGGGAACAGACATTATTTAAGTTGACTTCTGTGGGCATGAGAAATCTGTTCATAAATAAGGTGACATTATGATTACAAAGCAATATATAGAATAGTATTTCCTGTATGTAGGATTCTAGGGAAAACATTTAATTGTACTTCAAGTAATCCTTGTCATTTGTTCAATCATATATAAAAAGTCGCAATCTTAAGAAAAACCTGTGGGTCTAAATGAGTCATATCCAAATTCAAAGAAAAAAAGTTAAAATCAATGCTTTACAATTGATACCGGAGCCAAAAATGTTTATATTGTATTATTCTGTTGAAGTGTACGATAGAAGGGCCCTGTGTAGTCTTGGTCTTAAATTCTCTCTTAGCCCCAAATGAACCCATTTTTATAAGCAAAACCAAAACCTCAATCTTCTGAATTTCAAAAACATTCCATCCACTGTTCACTCTCTTTTGTATCACCATGGTTCTCAAAGGAGCTTATTACAGGGACTTGCAAAAGTCCCAATGAAATGAAGAAAAGGTTGCAGAGCAACACCACTTCTATCCAGTAGTGTTTAAGATTCAAAAGTATCTGGTTGACACAGGTTATTTCAAACACATTAAATTGTTGTTCACCTTTGCTGCCCAGAGTAATGGTTGGAAGGGTATATGCTTGGGTCATTGTTTGAAGGCACCATGTTGCTTTGACCAGGTGCTCCCATACTGCCTTCAGGACCCAGCCCATGATCCGACCTAAAAATGACAAAGGAAACCTCATATGTGACCACTAACACTATAGTATAAGAATTCACGCCAAGTACATTGTAGTTATGCTTCCTGGGCTAGAATGAAGAATGTGGATATGCATCCTACAGAAAATAATGCCGTGTGGATGCATGGTACCACATCTGGAGAGACACTGGATTATATGGTTGAAACACACAGTCAAACGTGTATCTAAATGGGAATCCAAATCTGTATTTTGACTCAACTAGTCAACCATGCATGATTTCATTAGAGCAGGCCTGCACAACCTGTGGCCCTCCAGGTGTTTGGGACTCCAACTCTCCGAAGCCCTGGCCAGTATGTCCAGTGGAAGCTGAAGTCCAAAATAGGTTATGCAGGCCTGGATTAGAGCACAGGTGTGTACGTCTGGCAACCTTGGCGATAAGGGTATGTTTACTATCCACCTGTACACTTCCACACTGCTTTATAAAGAAATGTGAAAAAAATGTGAAACTTGCAATTTTATCAGGAGCAAAAATATTCATCGACACATCATCTTCCACAAAGCAATATTGCAGAAAATGAAAAAGAGATCAAACACCAAAGATTTTTTTTAGTCATGTCCCTCACTTGCTAATTTTTGTGGGGGGAAAAAACTAAAACTTTTATTACATTAAGTAAATTATGGATTTTATATAGAAGATGAAACAAATGCATGACTACAGTGAAGGGGTTAGTGTACTCCCCTTCCTGGTATGTTTATTCAACACATTTTCATAATGGCTGAATCAGATATGGTTTCTGACTTTTGAAGAACGTGGACTAACGCACCTTCGGTCATAACCACTGCCATAGGGAAACTGCTGGCGCTGGCCGATGCCCATATTTGACATTGCTCCTGAGGGTGCTTGGTTGTATATGTCTTGCATTCCACTGTTGGGCATCTGTCCAGGGGTCATGAAGGGTTCACTGTTTCCAGGCACTACAAAAAGAAAAGATAAACAGATGCAGAAATCTAATAATAGACTTTAAAGCTGCATTTTCAAGAAATCTTATAGGGTGTTCTTTTATTTATGTCGAGGGACCCAACACTGTGAAGAACCAGGGCTATGTCAATTTTTAAAGCTCAGACTATTAATGAAGTGCAGAAATATTATTTATTTAAGATATTTTTACCCCAACTTTTCCTGCAAGTTGACCCAAGGCAGCTTACAACATATAAAACATACAATAAAGAACTTAAAACATAGTTAAAATCAAATATTTGATATAATCAATTACCACCTCCCCAATATAAACCCTTTCGACATAAAAGCAATATTAGACCTTAAATCTTCGCCCAGCTCTAAAACATATGGTTCTATTTTTAGTTGTTAGCCGCCTTAAAAAAGGTCTTTACCCGCTTCCAGAAACTCAACAGGGACAGGGCATGGTCCCTGTTGTGCTGGTGTCATCCCGCAAAAAGAGTATTTCCTGGTCCTGTTTAGATGCATGTTAGAGGGGACCTGTGTCGAGATAAGGGTCTCCCTGCAGGATCTCAATGATCGACCCAGTATGCTAGACAAAGACTTTGTTATTTCCCCCCAAAAAAGGGGGGGACGACTCTTTATGTAACTCAGGCATCCTCAAACTGCGGCCCTCCAGCTGTTTGGGCCTCTAAATCCCAGAAGCCCTAACGAGCTTGTTCAATTGTAAGGAATTCTGGGAATTGAAGGCCCAAACCGCTGGAGGGCCATAGTTTGAGGATGCCTGATGTAACTAACTGGGTCTTACTGTAGAATCATTCAGATTTGTTTTAAAGCACCAACAAGGAATTTAGAATTCACATATAGTGCTGGATTTGGAAAATTAATCTGGAATGCTTCATATTACTATGGAGTGAACTCTTCATAAGCACATGAACAGGACAATAATATTTTATACATTTGGACTCAATAGCTGACTGAACAATATAGCCAGCCCTGAGGTGGTGGTGGAATTTTCACTAAGGTTGGCCAGAAACTAGCCAATCCCTTTGAAGGAGGGCTTTCAGCCCTGACTGCCTGATTGTTCCCACATGCCTCGGCTTGCAAAGAAAACTGGAAAGGGACAACGCTGGGCAGTGTAAACGCAGCCACCATTTTATGCCACCTGGCCCTTCACCCTCTCACCTCGCAACAGGCTTGGAAGCAGTAAGTATGCAGGGTACATGAATTATTATAAAAATATCAATAACAAATGGCTTAAAATACTATTGCTTCTTAAAGATGGGAAAAAGCTTAAAGGAGTATGACAAAAAGAATCACAAAAAGCAAACTTATAAATGTGCATACATATGCAGGCATATTCACTGGAACAATGTAACCAGACAAGAACACTCAATACATACTTTTTCTCATCCCGCCAAAAGGGTCCTTATTCGGTTCATAGGGCATTCTTCCCATCATATCTGGCATATTCATTGTCTGCTGATAGGCAGCATTTGGGGTCATGGAGTTTCGCTTTGGGAATGTGGAATCACTTACATCCGAAAATGGATCATGTACACTAATGGAACTATTTCTAAAGAGATGGAAGGAGAAAAAAGGGTTACTGTTCCAGAAGCACAATAGTATGTCCTGTGATACCACATTGCATAGTGGTCTTCACTACATATCAGTAAGTTACATTGCTTGTAAAATTGCTAGTTTTATCTAGACAGCCGTGCTGTCAAGCCAGATTGCAAAACACATAAGCTCACAATGGTAGCCCTCATAGGTAAGCCACCAAGGAGAGTAAAAAAAAAGTCTGGCAGCTGTGTACCAAGAAACCAACTATAGCACTTGGTTTTCATTGCTGCCAGAAATAGCTCTTTTATGAAAACCAATGCGTTTTAAGTACCCATCTAAGACCAAGTCAGGAAAAAATACTTCAGATGATGGACAAGGAGAGTTTATGACAATACATTGTTGCCAGGAAACTTTATTGCTCCCCCAGGTACTGTAAGGGTTCTGGCCAAGCACAAGGGGCAGGAAAACCTGAGAAGGATGGCACATAACATTACCATCCCTGCTAATACAAAGTCTGGGTGCTTTGACCTGCCAGATCTGCCTCCACTGCATCCAGGATTAACAGCGAAGTACTTGAGTAAGAGTTGTCTTTTAAAAAATGTTTATTTTAAAATTTGGGACTAAAATGTTACTAGTGCCCAATCTTTCTTTTTCTTCTTATGCCAAGATACTCAGAGTAGCATTTTAATCTCAGAAGAAAGAATAGTTACTTTTCTGAGGCCATCAAGTGAGCTTAACAGCTGAGTAAGGATTTGCGTTCGCATTTTCCACATCAGACCCACCACTTTATCTATTACTTTGACTGGCTCACTGTTTCACTTATAGGGATCTTAGGCCAATTCTTGACTTCATAAGCTCTTAATAATTTAATAGCATGGGTTTATTATGTGTCATGACAATATAATGTGTGAATATTTAAATCATATTAAGTACTATCTGTCTTAAGCTGCTAAATCATTATTCTAATATTGATTTTAATACCCCTCAGTTTTATTCCCTGGGCATGTAAGTTCAACAACAATGGTCCTTTTTCATATTCAGAATATTTTTGTCAGTTCAGGCAATGTTCAGTTGATTACTTCTGGAGAGTAAATTAAGCTTTATCACTTCTATATAAGTATCTCTGATTCAGCAAGACTGATTTGATAAAGTTACAGGATGTAATGGAAGAGGAGGAGGACTTTTGTGCCAACTCTTTGATAGAGACAAAGTTTCAGGGTGTTGAAAATTGAGGTGCACATTAAATTCGAGGGAGCATTACATTTGAGTAATACGGTATTTAGTATCTCAAAACTAAATTTATTTTATACTGTTCTGAAATCCTTAGATATACATTTTAATTCAAAATAAAATAAATGACTGAATGATTCCATAAGTAACATTTCAGAAATTTTCCTGTTACATGAATAATACTTCTCCAAAAGCAATATACAGCATGTTGAGTCACCAGAAAATGTAACACTCTGTGGGGGAATGCATCTGTATTTGAATTAGGGCTTGTATTTATGCTAATACAGATCCAAAGCTGAGAAAGGTGATCAGGAACAAGAAAGAAAAGATGTACCTGCTGCCCTGTATAGGTGTCATTTGTCCATGGGGTGTAGATGCTGGTGTTGGAGGCTTGAGGTCACCTGGCACTTCTGTCATGGAATTGCTACCAGTAGATTGAGGGGTCTGTGGACCTTGAAGAGAACCCGAGTTAGCTGGTAAGGTAAAGAAAAGATTGGAGAAAAACATATAAGACAGGCAATGAAGAAAGGAATAGACATGAAACAAAGAAGGAAGATGGGGAGCACCTATTCAATAACAAATCTGCTCACTTATCATTCATTTGTCTTTTTGAAATGATATTTGTGTTTGATGTATACTTTATGTTCCTGAAGAACTATATTTTCTAAATCTAAAAAAATCTTGCTATACACTCAGGATTCAAGACAGTAGTTGAGATCTTCAAAATTATAAGGGTTGCAAACCTCTAATGCAATCTCTGCATCTAATATAAATTCAAACTGTAAAAACACTGGTCCCCTGCAATTCCCAGATAAAACAAAACACTGAAAAACCACTAACCTAGTATTAGAAGATTCTTAAAAATCTTATTCAATCTGTCCTTGCAACTGATTCAACAGAAGAAATGAACAATTCCTATTTTAGTAAGTATTTACATCCCAGATAAACAATACCAAATAGCTTATGCTATATTAATAGTGATTCTTACATATCACCATACAGAGGATCCAATATCACTGTTATAATACTCTACAATACGGGAGTTGGAATACACAGATTTTATAGTACATGAAAAAAGGGTAGATCAGAAGCCAACTTAATGTCTGAATCAGTCTTAAAATAAACACTATTTGGATATGCAATTTGGATATGCAAAGAAACTGATTAGCCCTTCTATTTAACACATTTCTGAAAACACTGACAATGGTAATTTGTGATGATATATTACAGTTGAGTCTTGCTTATCCAGCCTTCGCCCATCCAACGTTCTGTATTATCCAACACAGTTTGCTTCCTGCCCAGATCTACAGCTTTTTCAATGCATTGTTACGTTTTGGTGCTACATTTGTAAATACAGTAATTATTACATAACATTACCATGTATTGAACTGCTTTTTCTTTTGATTTGTTGTAAAACATGATGTTTTGGTGCTTAATTTGTAAAAACATAATGTAACCTGACGTTTAATAGGCTTTTCCTTAATCACTCATTATCCAATATTTTCGCATAGCCAACATTCTGCTGGCCTGTTTTTGTTGAATAAGGGAGACTCTACTGTAGATATAAAATATCAAATGCTGATCTTATATGTTTCTAGTTTTTTTCCTGCTGACTCATTATATTACATATCAGTTTCATTTAAAACTACCTTAATTATAAATAAATTGAAAAGAAGAAACAAAATGCATTATTTTTACAGACCATGTTTGCATAAATATTTCTGCCATAATCAGAGACAGAAGAACAAGATACCCAACTGTGAATTTGTTGGCTACATTTCTACCTGCCGGTAGTTATTTTGCAAACAGTTGCAAAAAAGTAGAATTACTGTGGAAAGAAACAAGAGACCCGACAGTGAACTAGAATGGGTAATCTTAGTGGCCTTAGTATATTTCAAAGCATTACTGCATTTCAGTAAAATATTTTATACTGATCAATGATCTGCCCTGTTTGTAGAGATAAAACTCCACTCACAATTGCTCCCTAGAAAAACATATTTACTTTGGATGATGCCCAGGTTTTAGCAGACGACATAGAGTTCCAGATACCCTTCTATGTGATTATTCTAATCCAGTGGTTTAGAATCCACTACCATCCACCAAGAATAAAAAAGAAACAAATTAGTACCTAAAACCATGCCTTTAGGTAAGGCAATATTATTCTGATCTGCCGGTACATTTATTATACATGCCTATACATTCACAGATACACAGATTTCAGGCAACTACTGAATGAGTTAATTGTACCTGATAGTCCTTAATATAAGTGAAATTTGAGCCCAACTATTTTTTTGAAAACTCAATTTCTTATCTTTATTGCTGGGAATGAGCTACAGTGTGCTTCTTTGTTTCAGCAACCTTAACTGTAAACTTACACTTTTATTCAAGCCAAACACATGTCTGGGGCAGTTGTCCTGTCCAGACTATGAAGGGGAAAAAACAAACTTAAACCATATGTCTTATTTGAAAGTATTTTTAGAAATGTATTTCTTTGTATTGATTCTCTAGATCTTGAGATTTCCCCAAGCTAATTAGAAGCAGTGTTAGAGCAATCTTACATAACGTTCTGAATTGTCCCAGCCCTTCTAGAGTGCTTGTGCAGTTAAACTAGGACTCTGTGAGCTCAACAGGTAGCTAGAATTGCTTTTCTCTAGTTGACATAGTCTATCATGTCATGAATTACAAGTTTCAGAGTTCCTTGTGTACAATTAGGTGGGAGGATCACCAAATGGAAAGAACATAGTTTTGGTGTAATTTTGTTTAATGGGACTTGCACATTAGAGCACAGATTCAAAGCAGTCAGTAATACTGGTTTTACATTCCACTTGGTCCTAAAATATATGCCAATAGATCTTAGAAACTAGCTGCTGAACCTTTACTTCACAGGTATCTATTTTGTCCATGAGAATGTTGTACATGGCAAAAACCATTTGAATCTACTTTTGGAAAAGGTATATTAATGAATGAGATTTACTAGAAGTAACTGAAAATAATTTTCAATGATGTATACTTAATCATAGAATTATAGAGTTGGAAGAGACCTCATGGGCCATCCAGTCTAACCCCCTGCCAATAAGCAGGAAAATCGCATTTAAAGCGAGTTAACCTACACACATTGCCAGTGGCTGTGACAGAAGGTGAAAGCAACTTCAACAAACTGGCATTCGTCAAAAGCCGAAACCATTCTATAATGAGACAAGACTGAATAAGCTGCCATCTATTTAGTGAATTGAATGTGAAAGAAAAAAGGCTGGGGTGGTAGGGTACAGTGAGTCATAATTTTGTAATGAGGAAGGCCAGACAAATAAACCTTTGAACTTCTCTGACATAATGTCTGAAGCCACATTGGCCTATTTGTATCTACCTGTTACCTGTTGACTTATGGTGACCCCATGAATTTCATAAGGTTTTCTTATGCAAGGAATATTTCTAAGTGCTTTTCCATTTCTTTCCTCTGAAATACACAGCTGATATTTGTCAGTGGGTGGGGGTGGTGGCCTCCCATTCATGTACTATGCAGGGATGACCCTGCTTAACTTCCAAGATCAGGCAGGATCTGGTGCCTTTGGGGTATTTAGGCTTTGGTTCGTTAGATCATAACAAAAAACACAAGATACTGACAAGATAATAGTTTTATTATTGATTCCAAAGTTTAAAAAGAACAAACTGGCAGAACTTGTAGGATGGATATTATTATTAAACAAAAGTGGAAAACGTGGTCCTTTTTAGAAATGCAGGCTATGAATGGTAATATTGAAACTAAATTAAACTTTCCTTATGACTTATGAGGTGGCATGCATTGAATACTGGTTCTGCCTACAGTCATCTTAATTTATATCTAATGCAGATTTATAGCATCAGCTTCAAGACACTTCTGGCTTCACTTGTTTTCTGAATTTGCTTGACTCGCCATTCTGCCTGATGAAGAGTTTTGAAGAAACTGGAAACTTGTTCAATATTTTATGGTATTTAGATTGGCCCTACAGTCCATTTGTAGGTTTTGGAATTGTTTTATCTGCTACTAAAATGCGAGGCTGGGTGCTCAGGATGACATTTAAGATAAAAGCACTATCTTCCTACATTCCCATTCAGAATATATGATTTCTCCCTTGGAACTGTTATTTGCATACCACTCCCCTTACTATAAGCAGAAGCAGTGTGAACTTTAATAAACATAAAAGACTGCTTTACTGTACATGTTACTGCTGGGCTTCTCTAACTACCTGGAGATTTTGAGTGTTTTGCATATTTATAGCTGACTTCCCATAGGTGGGAAAAGGACATAATATGCCACTGCTTTTAAAGGAAAAATATATATGATAAAGTTGAGTCTTAAAGGCACTGATAGGACAATGGTATCTACCTACCTACTTATTTACCTTCCTTTCCCATCCATCCATGTAAGGAAAGGATAGTGGCCAGACATGAATACACTTGGCAACTTTTAACAAAGTGGGAGGAACAACCATGACCAATTCTGATTTTTGCAATATGTCAGACATAGCAACTGCTCTTTATGACATGCATACAATCCAGAAAGCCCTCATACAGTCTCTTTTATTCCAGTATGGCTCACGTAGGGGTTTACCAAAATGAATCAGGGATGTGCAGCAGCAATGCTTGGTGCATTCTAAGATAAGATCTTTCTCCACTTGAAGATACTTTGAAGAGTCCTTTTATTTACAATCTCTTAAACAGCCAGTTAAGAATAAAAGAAAGGGGGGGGGGGGGAGAGAAAAGGAATGAAAGCTCTTCCGCTTGCCAGCAATTCCCTACATCAGGCTAAATAAGTAAGTAAGTAAATAAGTAAATAAATAAATAAATAAATAGAGGTAACCCCTTGAAACTCCATTAATAAGAGGCCTAACATGCTCTCTAGGATATCCCTATCTTTTGCCAGAAGCTACAAATGTATACTCTAAAGTAAACAATGGAAAGGTTACTGAAGGTTAAGTACATTCACATACTTCAGTCTTAACAGCCCGACACCACGCTGGGAAGATAATTTACACAGCATGAACTCGATGCCCTAATTCTGACAGTGGGGGAGGGAGCAGTGGGAGGTTTCACAGGAGGCATCACATGTCCAGAGTGAATGGAGGTCAAGCAAAGGGCACCTTTGTTTATAACCCGAACTCCCGCTCTCATTTATCTTCCGCTGGGGATTCCCCGGTTGGCTGCATGACAGATTTTGTGACATCACCTGTCAGCTAATAATAGAAATTCAGTCAGCCACCTGCCAGCAAAGATAGATGGGTTTTTGGTTACAGACTTACTAATTAAATGACTGGCTTACAACCCGCCGGCTCCCCCCACCCCCCTTGTGTTGTTTCTCAGCTGCCAAGGCAACCCAGGGAGCAAGCTCCTGGGTGCTCTCCATTATATCTCAGGCTTGAAAGTTTTGCAGGTCTGCTATAATGAGCTTGCTACCAATGGCATACACACAGATGCCTTGGAAATATTTGGCACTTCTTTTTTTCTGTGGAAGCAGAAAACCATGAATGAATCCACCTATCAACCAGACACATGATGTTTGTAAGGACTGTTTACTTTCAGCAATTGTTGACATACCCCCCCCCCCAAAAAAACTTTCCCAAGGCTGTTTCTGAAAAAGCGTGAATAATATCTGTCTGTACCACAAAATCTGTTCCTAGGTGAAGTGACCCTTTGTGATATAACTGGATTAGTTGTTGCTAGGTGAAGTGGCTCCTCTGTGACATCACTGGGAAAGAAAGGTGACATGGGGAAGTGATGAAGAAAGGAAAGAGCCTGCCCATACTATTGCCATAGAGACATTGTGAGGTAGGTCGTCTCAGAGCTAGAGAAGGGAGAAAGCAGGCGGACAGTGTTCTCAATGACACCCAAGCAATGCTAGAAATGTATGCTAGTATTCTATACATCTCAACAGAGAAATGCACACATACATTCAGATAGGCCATCACAACCAAATTGTAATCATATTTACACAACAGTAAACTCTAGCGATCACTTAGAATTACTGCAAAAAGATAGGTTTGAAAAACCATTTGGCTCATAAAGTAGGTCCTTGGTATCTACAGAGGTCTGGTTCTAGGACCTCTCCTCCCATGGATTCCAGAATCTGTGAATATTCAAGTCCCAATATATATAATGGACATTTCTGGGGAATACTTTCAAATTATGGAAAGTTAAGTCCAGAGATAGAGAGGGCAGACTGTATATTTGGCCTGCTCAGGGCATTATTACACCAAGGACCACTTTGAGGAATAGGGAAGGAAACTATTGGAGTTTGATGTTTTTTCGATGATTAACACTTTTAGTGTTGTAGATTTGAGCCTGCTGAAATAATCCTATTTGTGTATTTGTAATTGGAATATTTTGATATAGTATGTATATTTTGCTTTCCCCCCCTTTAGAGTGTATTTTGCACTGAGGCCTTTTGAGTGGTGGGAAGCACCATATAAATCTAATAAATGCAAATGAAGTGAAATGAACTACTGAGTGAGAAACAGAAAACCATTCACACCTACAACTCTTCCATTTGCTAGGTTCATTTTAATGCCAGAAATTTAGGGTATGAATGAAGTTTTATTGGGGAGCACAGATTTTTTTTTGCTGAGGACATGTCCTCATCTCTCCCTTTTTCTGTAGCTGAGGCTCTGATTTTGCCCTCGAAGTATTACTCTCAAAATTATCTTTTGGAATGGCTGAAAAGCAATAAGTAAGACCATGTTCAAAAACACTGCTGAGTAGAGGGTTCTTGCAAATACAATAGGGGACCAAGCACTCACAAATTATAGACTTATGTAATTTAAGAAAGTCTCTCCCCCCCCCCCCCCAACAAAGTCTATTTATGCTATATCCCAGTCCACTTTTTCTCTCTGACCTATCTAGCCGGAGGTCTGGCATTAAGAGAATGGTGCAGGAAGGCTGGTGCAATTCAGGTATTTGGTATTAGGTTGCAGCAGCATGTCTACAGTAAACACTGCAATAAAGCTTGAGCAGGGAAAGGATGAGATTCAGTAGTTTTGTGCTTGCTTATAACAAGAAGTGCAAAGAACGGCTTCCCTTAGAATCCCTTCCTGAGCCTGAGTGAATAACAAAAAGAACAGAGAATAGGGCAAAACAGATAGACCCATCTCACACACTCCCCTGAGAGTGGGGAGGCACTCTAATCTAACCACCAACATGGAAATGGTAAGAAAGAGGAGGCAAGTGAAAGAAAAAAATAATCTCTGAAAGCATTTTTGGAACAAGCCTTCAAAGGTTCATAATGTTTTGGTTTACTTATGCAAGGCTTACCTGACCTGGTTGTTTCATTTCATACAAGCATATTGTTTATTCTGAAGAACAAGTGCAACAAAATATGCCGAGCTACTCTTTTGAGATGTAGGTCCCTATCCCTGTTCTTTCCAGTTTATTTCTGCCTCTAATACAAAATACTTTGTTGAAAATAACGATATACACCTGTACACACACACACACACACACACTGTGTATACACACAAGATAGATACATTGTGGGTGCCATTCATGTTCTCCTTTTTTTTTTCAGGAAAAAGAACCACCTATGTGAGTGTCCTACTTGGATCCCCCATCCATACAGAATCCTTGGCTCCTTTGTGTAAAGCAGCACTACGTGTGGCCTGAAACCAGAAGACCAAATATGGCCTAGATTAAGTTGTCTGGAATCCATTCATTTCTTTTTAACATGTTTTTTTTTTTACCCTTGAGGCACGATTGCCTTAAACAACAGAGATACCAAAAATAAAATTTAGGGATGTACATACAATAAGGACATCACTGCCAAATGCCTGTTTGACCCCATAACCATTTTCAATACATCGAAGAAACATGCAAAATACATTGTAATGCAGTATCTAAAGTAAACCTTCTCCATCATTATCCTTTACTAGCACATAAAGTGAAATTCAATTATATGCCAAATACTTTGCTAGGAGGAAAATGAAGAGCATAATTTAATTCAACATATAAACCCCTTTCCCCCTTTCAGCATATGGTGATGAGAACTCTATTTGGTAATTGACTTTGCATTATTAAATCATGGCTCAAAGTAATGAAAAGAAAAACCTGACAGTCTTCTTTTTCTGTCCTTAGGAGTATCTTCTGCTTTCAAACAAAACTATAGACTTATTTAACCTAAATAACTTGTAACAGAACTCGTTTTGTGCATTTTACAGCATCAGTGGATCCCAAAACAATTTGAAAAGAACAACTGCTGACAACCAGGAGATCTTATATATTCTGCAGAACCCAAGACAAACAAAAGAAATATTCTTCTTTTATTCTCTCTTAATATTCTCCCTGAGATCCATTGTGTTTGCTTTGAAAAAGGTTTCTATTTGGCACAATCACATTTTCATATCACAAAATATAATTTCATTATGAAGTTCACCTACAAGCCAAAGCTCTAACATTTCTCTGTTTCACCAGCTATTTAAAGCTAGATTTCCCACTTGCAATCTGTCTAGTTCATGCCGCTTATAGGAGAGAGAGAGATGTAAGTGGTGGTGAGAGTCTCTGTGAGGTGTGTGTGTGTCTTCTATGTATGTATGTAAATACAACGATGGGAAGTGAATTGCTAGAACAAAAGTCATCCAAGTATCTCTACTTTGTCCTCTTGCTCTGTCTTCCTTACATTTTCAGTAATGTAGATATTACAATAAAAAGCAACTAAACTACAATGAACAGTTTTGCTTCCTATCTTTCCTTCAACTCGTATCTTCAATATCCAGACCACTTCCTTTGGTTTTTAAATAGTTCGCATTATTATCCTCACCTCGCTCATACCTTCTGTCTCTTTTTTTCTCACTCTCATTTTCTGCTCCTGCTGCCTCTCTTCTTGGAGTTACTGTTCAGTTCTAAGATGTTTTTTTTTAAATGGTGTGTGTCTTAGAATTGTGGGTACTTCTATATATCTACCTATCCATCCATCCATCCATCTTTTTCCTGTGGGTGGTACTGAAATTAGTGTGTGCCTTACAATTGATGGAGGCATAGAATCAAACTTCTACCTATTGTACTCCTCCAACCATATTTTGTTTTCCTAAACTGAGTTATCTGCTAATGATTTCTTCTATGATTTTTAGAGTAATCTGACCAATTGTATCAGAACAAAACCAAGACATTCAACACTAAGTATAAATCCCATCAGGGTCATATCATAACATGCTTTCCTGTAATAATAATATAGCTAGCAGAATTCTATATTAGGTCTTCAGTAAATGAAAGGAAGTCAAAGATTGCTTTTCTATCTTTTATGGCTACATTTATGGCTTTCTCTAACACATCTTCAATACTTGTACAAATGCTTGCTTTAACTATTTGGTGTGCAGCCTACTTCCCAACAAAATTGGTAACAAAACTCATGTGGCTTTTAATGGAGATAATTTTCATCTTATTTTTTGGACCAGGAATGGCGAACAAATCAAAGAATGTGTGAAGTACACACCCACATTCTACATATTTTTAAAAAAACATACGTAGCCTCTTTTGTGACAACAATCTGTATAAATTGCAAAGGGAAACTATTATGCATTTAATTCCAGAATTTGACAAGTTCATTAAGAATCTCTGTGTATGCCAGAGGTTCATCAGAAGTGGTGTACATCAGAAACTTCATGTTCCTTTGCAATTTTAGAGAATTATCTGCGCTTTTGCAGTTCTTCTACTTACCAGGAGATGGCGGCTGAATCTTGGGTTGTTTCTTGGTATCTGCAGTACTAAAGACTTCGGGAGGGGGCTCCTCTCCTCGTTCAATTTTGCATTCAAAGGCAAACAGGTACTGAATATATTGTTTTTTCAGGGAGCTGGCTGCGCTGCTTGAAGTTCCAACGTTAAGGTTGGTTGCTAGCTCACGCCACTTTTTATTTTTATTAACCTAGAAAATAAATACATACATAAATAGAAGTAGCAGGATCAGTGGACTGTAACACAGTCACTTGATTAATGCCAGGAAAATGAGAAGACTGCTTTAAAAAATCTCAAATACCCTCCCCCCCCCCAAACACTCAGTGTTTTGTGGTATGTGTGTGTGTGTGCATGCTTGCTTTTTTGCCTCTTAACTAATGTTCATTACTCCTACACTCAGTAATGTACAAACAGCATTAACACTTATAGAACCATTAAAGAACATACTGATAGCTGAGAAAAATGCTTTGCTTAAAGAGAGGCATCTTATGTCTGACACCACTTCTCCAATCTTTACACTTTGGGGGTATGTATTTGCTTGTGATGTGCAGTTAACCAATTTATCTTCTTTGTGATGTGTACTTGCTTGATCTGGCAAAGGAACACATATTTAGATGTCATAAAATTATTTTTAAAACCTCATTTCAAATTGTAATAATAAGACTGTTATTCCACTTTTTAAAGTGCTGCAACTACTTACGGAAGGATAATTTAGTGATTTAATTCCTGATGCAAGTGCTAGACCTGTTTATTTTTCTAAATGAGATAACGACCTTTGCAAAAAACAGGTCCTATGTGAATGGAAACCGTTTTTAATATATTAGGGAAAATCAGAAAATGTTTTACCTGCAAACCTTCTCATTACTAGTTCTTTGTTGAAATGAATCCTACTTCTACTACACAATAATCATTGTTATAATCTGTTATCAAAATAATGACTAAAGAGCTGCAGCGATGACATTCTTTGTTGCACACATGAAAGAAAAGGTCTGTACTCTGCAAATTCTTAGATCAGCTGTTATATGCTGCAATTTTTTGCTTATGAAAAATGGGTATTACGTAGGTTTTCACACATGATGGCATTCCCAGATGCATGCGCTCCTTTATATCTGTGCAGGAATCACTGTGTTTGTAAAGCAATCCTTATGTAGAAGTATTTGTCATTTTGTCACACAAAACTAACTAGAATGATTTTCTTCACAGGATATGGGTGGTATTACTGAGATAAGTCAATCCTTGAGCTAAAATTGGACTCTTACCAAAGTATTTCAGAATGTCAAAATGTACTTGGACTGATTTCTCAATTTGATGTACATGATGTAGAAATTATTCAATGAAGTACTAATTTTGAAAAGAGGTTGGCTGTCAAATGGATTGGGAATCCTATTCTTAACCACATTTAGTGAAAACAAATTGTATTAATTTCTATGTAATTTGATAGGAAAGAGACAAGATCAGGATTATAATCTAAAACAGTTTAATATTTTCAGTTTCAACCGTTTACATCAGCAATTTCCAAACTCTTGGCCTCCAGGTCTTTTGGACTTCAGCTCCCAGAAGCCCCTGCTGCTTTGGCCAATGATCTGGGAGTCGAGGGTTGAAGTCCAAAGCACCTGGAGAACCAGAGTCTAGGAATTGCTAGTTTACATGGAGCTGTTAGAACAATTGTTCCCACTCTTTCACTGTATTAAGAGAAAATTCAAATAAATAAATAATAATAATAATAAAAAAGAAGTGTTGCATCCCATTGTAGGAGCTAAAATGCCATATACTGATCAACTTTCCCCCCCTAAATAATTCAGTTTTCTTATTTCTTGTGAATTGTAAAAAAGGGAAGACATTATTATTAGTGTTAGTTGCTGTCAATATCAATGCACCTCCTCTAAAAAGCTCAATAAAGCACTGGTAATTCGCTTAACAGATATAAAAGTATAGTCCTTATATAAATATACTTGACATATTCCCTTACGACTAAAATGCAGGTGGGAACAGTCACACATGAGTATGGATGTGTATTTTTGGGTACTGCAGAGGTAGGTATTCATGTTCTGTTGTGCAGTTACAAGAGTCCTCCTGACCTACTTCACAGCTCTAAAACTGCTTTATACAGGCATTCCGTGCTTCAAGGTGAGTAAACATAACAGGTCTTGTAACCCTCCCCTCATGTTGGAGTTACGATGATTATAGTAGCCAGAAGCCCTCTAGAGAAGGACCCTCGCAACCCCCCCCCCCAAGCTGATATTATTATTTTGCATCTAGTTGTGGTTTTTGGAGCCAGATCTCTTCCAATTCTGCCTGCTCATGTTGCAGCATGGGAGGCCTGTGTGAGACATTCTCAGTGCTTCAAAGTAAATTGGGTGGGAACGGTGCTGTTTAAGATTCCCACGTGGATCTTAATGTTATCCTGAGGGGATGGTGAATTGAGGCCAATTATTTCAATAGCTAAATGTGAAAAAGGTTTCTGCTGTTGAGGATTATGCAATTGTTTTTGCACAGTGACACTCCCAAGATTTGCTCAGACTCTATCAGAGACAAAAAAAATAAATCCAAAATGCTGTGAAGAATGACAGCTGAATTTTAGAAGTGCATTTCCGTAACCAAACAGAAAAGTTAATCAGCCCAAAGAAATATTTTTCCAGGTCTGGGTTGCTCAGAGCAATGTAATCAGCTGAGAGCAGTGTAACTCCATGAGGTGCAAGATGCTGCTATGGTTAGTAGCAACCAAACCAGCATGAGATTTGCTGAACGTAACTCTCTTCCCTCCATGATTTTACCAGCACTATCCTTCACATCCAGGCAAGGGTGACTTAACTATAACATATTTCTTTTACTTTCTTTGATAAACTACATAAGGCATCCATGTTGGGCAGCAGAAGCCGCAAATTTGGTGTTCTTTGCTCTATTACGGGAAGGCTGTTCCTGCTCTGGAGAAGTGATGTGCTTTGTAAGACTCTAAAAAGTTGCTACCTTGGTCTTTACAATGCCTTAGAGGTGATGTGTCAACTCTGTAATCCTCCAGGCGTTTCAGACTCCCAACTCCTAGAAGGCTTAGCCCGCTTGTGCAATGGCCAGGAATTTTGAGAGATGAAGTCCAAAACACAACAAGTTTGACACCACTGACTTGAGTGGCTGCCACTGCCATGCTCCCCATGTGTATGGAAATACTGCCATGACAATGTGAGATGTATGTGTGGGGTGGGGGTGGGGGACACAACACTATGCCTTCGATGTCTGAGGTGAGAGCTTGGGTTACCTATGATTTATATAGCATGGTAAAACTGAAATTCACCCAAATCCATACTTTCATGCTTGTGATTATAGAAGAACCAATTTCTCGAGAAAGATTACTGTCATAATTAACAGAAGCATTTATCTATCTAAGCACACACAAACACACACACACACACACACACAAATGGATGCTGTATTGTCATAAATCATTTCTGTGCTTTGGGCTGATTAACCAGTACAAGAACCACTGGAACAAACACGTCATTTTCATATGCTTTCACCTTGTTCATGGTTCTTACACCCTGGATTCTTAAAGCTCTACTGTGGGTTCTACATTTTACTTTATCCTGCCTAGTTAAGAAAAGAACAAGCACTATGTTCAAAAGTGTATTTGTTTAAGTTTAAGGGTTTCTACCATGACTCACTATGAGAAGCTTTGTATCAAACAGAGCAAAGGTAGTGATATTTGAAGTATGTGCCCTGCTTTGCTTGCAAGGAGGAATTTGTAATATTACAATAATTGCTCACCTGGGCTAAACCTCCAATCTCTTTAACACAGACATAAAGCCTGAAAAGATCCAGTGGCTTCTTGCCTACAGCAGGGAGACTAGCAACAGGTGTGCCTCTCTCTTCCATGAAGCTGAGATACCGATCTATCCACATTTTGCGCTCGGCTTCATTTCCAAGTTCATACATTTTTGTGATCTTGTCTCCAGTTGTGGTGGAGGAACTTGATTTCTAAAATAAAGATGTTTCAAAAAAGAGATGGGGACAGGGAGAAGAAGAGTAAAGATAGTAAGATACCCATAATGGTAAATAAAGAAATAATGTTCCACTAAAGCTATCACACAACAGTCAGGAATGAAGGCTACTAGTTCAGGCACAAACAAATACATTCTGTCCACATGCTGCAAAAGTTGTTTCTAATTTATAAAACACAGGGCCCAAACTCCCCATTTTATAAATTTTATGTTCAGTCCATTCAGATGAACTTTGGATCTCAGAAGGCAAATTTCCGATGATGTCCAAGGCCACTAATAATTCTGCTATACTATTTTATCTTTTACATGTAAAGAACCTCTGAAACAAAGACATCATTTGAAATGCCAACTGAAAGAAATGCAAGAGAGCAGCTAGAAAATCCCTATGCATGGGGAAGGGGGCAGGCACCGACTTAGGGTTGAGCATGTCTAAACATATCTGCAAACCTAGACTTTTGCCTTTTGCCTTTTCTAACTCTCTTCTACCGAAGCACACAAGAGGGCAATTCACGGACTGCTGAAGGGAACTGCACATAGCAAGATTACCTAGTGGAAATAGTTGCCAGGAGTACATTATGATGATTTTAGTCTTCTGAGCTTTGTTTCATTTTTTAAAAATTAACTGATCTGAGTCATTCGTAGACTGGTTCAAATGATATGTATGTTAATTTAATAAACTAGAATATGCATGAGGTTGGTACATGTGCAAGCAATGTTTCTGTTTATACCTTCACGCACCCACAAAGCAAACTAAGGACTGGCTGTTAAACCATTATTTGGCTTACGTTTAATATAAGGCCATGATAAATTGCTGCTTATAGCTTTTTAAATTACTAATGTTAAGGCAGGAACTAAGTGGAAATGAAGGTGTGTGGAGGTTGTGTGTATCCTGGTTTAATAAATGAGAAGATTTAAGACAGGATTTGCCAATCTGAATCAAATTTATGAGACCCACCCCCTCTTTCCCTGTTTGTTTTTGGTGGATTGAAGGCTCTAAAACACAACAGGAAGTGGTGCTTGGAATTATAGGAGGAAGGAAGAATTAAATGACAAATTCCAAGTTCCATCTTTCTTCCAAGGGGAAGCTTCTGTTAGATCAGGCGCTTTGCATGAACAGGGGGAATCCCTACCAAGAAGAAAGTTTGGATGCAACCCATAGTTCCTATATGTACTATATTTCTTTTGGATTTTCCTGAATTATTCTTGCTTTTTCTACTGTGAAGTAGCATCTTAATCCTTTTGTTCCCAATACTAAAAATAAATTTCCTAAAACAAACTCTGTGTGTATGTGTGGTCTTTTGAAGACGTGGATGCACATTCTATCTAACCCAAAATCTTTATTATCTGTCTTACAAACGGAAAAGTCATGTTTATGTTTATAAAAAAACTCACAACTTTCAAGAGATTTAATTAAGTTAAAAAGTATCCTATTGAAATGAATAGGACTTTCATTTATTTATCTTGTTTAGGTCTATGATTTTTAACTAACTACATTATTCAGTCTCTGAAAACTTTTAGCCTTATAAACAAATTTCTATTTTTTTCACTATAAAATACATTGCCTCTATGTTGGATGATACATTTTGAAATAAAGGACAAAATCAAATTGATTTTTTAGCATATTTAGCTAAAGAAAAGTTAATGATCTAGGTTGAATTTTATTTACCAAGTGCAAGGGTTTTATAATGAGAAGATGGGCAGGTGTGAAGGTGGCCTTCAGGTAGTTCAAAAGCCTGCTGGAAAACCAGGGGGAAGAGGAAGAGGGAAGGTTTCATTGCCACTTTGAATTAAAGCCTAAAATGTTGACGTTTTAGGAGGGCTTGTTAGGTGCATTCTTAAAAACTGCTATTTAGGAAACTGTTTCAGGGAATGCCTTTTTAAAATATAAATAAATAAGAGTGGACTCATCATAAACACAGTTAGAACGTTATTTTGAACATATCAAGTTGGAACCTAAGGTTGGCTTTGCAGTTTTAATAGCAACTCAGAAAGCAGCACATAAATGATTCACCATCCTGAATAAGAAATAATTACTGACAACACCAGTGTTGCTATTTCATTTTTGTTTCTTCTCACTAGTGATGTCAAATGGTGTATAATGGCAGCAAATATTATCTGTCTAATGCTGCCCTTAGTATTTTGTCACTGTGCTGCCATACCAATAGGCAATTACAAGCAACATTTAGACTTAATGACCAAACAAAGATTTTCTATTTTACAAGGTGAAATGCTCATTCATACAGCACTGTATCATCAAAGAAGAGAAAGGAGTTTTTCTTTACTGGGCACTTGCACTGTTTTCATCAAGGAAACTTGCTTTTCAATGAGATGGCAGCAGGCCACAAAGTGACAACATAATCTGAAAACATCGCAATTTACAGAAGGTAAGAAGGACTTCTCACTGCAGGAGCTTTCAAGTTGTCAAGCTTAGCGAAGTGTGTGCAATTTTCTTCTTAAATGAAGTATTAACTTTTAGAAGGAAAAAAGGGAAATCTTCCAATCAAGAGCTTGTTTTTTTGTTTTTGTTGTTTTACTATTAGCTAAAGACATTTAAAATTCCAAGTTTTACATGTGCTGTTGCTCAGTCAAGCATGAACTATAGTAGATTTGTATAGCCAGATCCATCCTTTCGTATATATTTTCTTCAAAGGAAAAAGTTCCATTACACAGTTCTAGGATTTTTATAGTGTCAAATGAGTGAAGTATGAACCAAATTTAATTTAACAATTAGTGCTGATCTAAATAAATTTATGTATTTATTTACTTCACTTGTATACCGCTTTTCTCACTCTAGTGGGAGACTCAAAGCAGTTTCCAACGCAATTATGGCAAAATTTAATGCCTCACAGACAGAAACCTAATATAACAATAATAACATAGAAATGCTATTACTGATTGTTTTGATGCAACATAGTGCATAATTTGAAGTAAAGTAGCTTGTGAGGTTGTTAGAAGGATACTTCTGGAAAAAGATGGCCACAGCTTATTTGATTTATTCAGTGTTACTTTAAACTTGCAAAACTGAGCATGCATCTGCATATGTAACACAATTTGTGCAGAACTTGTACCTTTACTAGCTAAGTATTGGTTGCTCTCTTCATATCTGGACAAGAACTTAATAATCATAATATAAGGAACTATTTTACATATGGATGTGCAACTTATCTCTGCAAACATAAGTGTAGGTATAATAGAGAAAGAGCTCCTCAAAAAGCAGTGTACATCATCAGACCTTTTTTTTTTTACTGTAACCTGAAGGTCCCAAAAGAAGGGGCTTAAGAGACAAGTCAAAAAGGACGCTGGGACTTTTGGCCAAAAAGTCCTTTCTTTCCTTGAAGCACTCCATGATTGGGACTTTCAACTGGAACTAGTATAATTTCTTCTAACAGAGCAGAAGAAAGGGAAAAAAACTGTCAGATAAAAGGAGATAAAAATGCTCCACTCCTTAACTTCTGACCTTACATGCCCTTAAGGCTTTGGAAATAGCAATCTATTTTTCTCCCCCTGCCCATCACAGGCAGAACAAGTTATTTGCTTCAAATTACTAGAATTCCTAATACAGAGGTAGAATAATACTTAACAATAGCCCTGTTAGCTTTACAGTTTTATATAAAGCAACAGATATCTATGTGTCTCTGTATAAGTGTTGATTTGTTTTGTAACTAAATCAATTATAACACTGATTTACACAATACATATAATATGTACAGTAAGATTATTATTAGTATCAATACAATGGGCAAAATACATATAAACATCAATTATACAATCTAGAAATACATCTGTAATACACATTAAAAATAAGTTACTGTAAGTATTATATGTATTGTGTAAATCAGTGATATAATTGATTTAGTTACAGAACAACTTAACACTTATACAGAGCTTTAGAGTTTTAGTCAATGTTGAATTTTTTCCAGTACCTAAATGTAGCTAGACAGTTTGTATAATGCTTGATATCTCTAGTTTTATATCAACTAACTGATAAAAATGTTAAAACACTCAAGATCTGACAATTACTGTAGTAATAAAACCTATCAACAGCCTACATTCAGTTGTATGTTTCAAGTAACATATAAGTGAAATTTATATAAATGTTAATTTATGATGGATTAATTGATACAATGGATCTGATTTAGTTAGGACTAAGAATTGGATTCCAGCCAATTATTTTATTTAACGTATACTGTACTATTCAAAAGACATATATTATGCTACTCAGAGTATATGGATTAGCAGCCTTGTCTTTCCAGTTTCCACTGGAATTCCAACACTGGAATAAAACATGGCCTGGGTACATAATCTATTGGTTTTCCATTTTCCTAGAAATTTTGTAGATGTGTGTTCTATGAAAGTTTTAGATTGATCTCCAAGATCAATTACTCCCAATCAAAAACAGAAACGTAATTCATCCTACTTCCTCCCTACAAATGTCCAAAGTGGTTCTCTTTAATTTATGTGGAAACAAAACATGCATTTATTACATGTTCCCTTGGGATGAATAATAGCTTACAGAATACATGAATGTGTTATTTTCTGCCTGAAAGATTTTCTATATTTCCAGAAATCTTTTAAAGAATCTATACACTTAATATATCCTTAGCCCCATTAAAACTAAAAACAAAATGAAAATGCAACAGAAGTCTTGTTACATGCTTTGAGGAAACCACCAGATGCCTTCTGAAACTCAAAATCATTGCATTCATTGTTGGTCAACTTGGCTAAATCCTGAAGGTGATTCTGGCAGATCAGTCTTTTACCAGTTCCTTTTCTTGCTGATGTTTTCAAACCAGATACAAAGAGCTTTGAAGAAAGAGCTCAGAAAATCCTCTATATCATAATGTATTTATTTGAAAAACACTGATGCTCCTTTTGCAATTTCAGTCTGTTCATCAAGAAGAGATTGGCAATTTACTTTGGGAGAAGTAATTTGACTGGGAATACTAAAAATTTTCAGTGCAATAGATTCTCTAACCTTTGTAAAAGAAACTAGAAATCAGAATAAATGACTGTGCCAATGGATTAGCAGCTCCACAAAGAATGTAGAGTGATAGAAAACACATGGGGAAAGCAGAAGGGTTGTTGTATTTCAAGGACCGGAAAGGGATCTGCACAGCCTTCAGGTATGTCCCTGGTGTAAAATAACTTGGAGCACTAAGAATGCCCATTGCAATGCCTGCATTCATGGACACAGTCTCTGCGAAAGGAAGGGAGCAATCACCCCTTCTTCTTGCAGTCCTCCATCTGTCCTAAAATCCCTAAAAATAATTTTGGAACAGCAGGAAACCCTCTGGAGTAGGTTCTGATGCCAGAAAGAGCAGTCTGAGACCACTACCAGCATTTTGTTTCCAATAGTTCATGCTTCATGCCCACAGCATCAAATAAAATAGAAGTGAATGCGAAACCCATAATAGGATTTTTGTTTTTGTTTTTTGTCGTGTCAGGAGCGACCTGAGAAACTGCAAGTCGGGTATTAGCAAACTGTAGCATTAGATAAAACTGAGGTGGGACTTAAGTATGGGACTGATGTTTTTTGAGCATGTTTTAAATGTCTTCAGTTGGATTTCTTTGTTGCCCTTTCAGAATTTCTTTCCATTTTAATTTACTTATACAAATCATGGTGTCAGTAAAGACATTCTGCTGCAAAAAATGGGAAGAATTTTTCATTCTTCATGTTGTAATATTTCTTATATAACTGAACAATTTTTTTTGTAATTGAAGTGGTCAAGTAAACAGTCCCAATTGCTTTTCCACGTTGCTGTCTATATTTGTGCTTTTCTAGAACCATCCATTTGAAAAGTAATTATTTCTAAAGTAACTCCAATAGGCTGGTTTTACTACTGGAATTGGCTGAGTTGGTGGGAGGGAATCCCCTTCTTCCCCATGCACCCAACAAAACCTGCTCTAGAGAGTTGGGAAATACCAGGAGATGGGTTTCTGGTGCTTCAGCAAACTGCTAGGATGGAGGAGAGAGGACTACAAGCAAATCTCCTCACACCAAGATGAGGTTAGGTTTATATATTTGTAAGAGCAAAAATATTCAGATATTTATAAATTAATGATTGCATTGAACTGTAATATCCACTTAGTAGATCCCATAACGACTAAGAAATGAGCCATTTATTTCTGTTTTAGATTGTAACTCTAATTAACATCCAGATAGGAGGGGAAAAAATCAATTTTGCAAAGAGTTTGGACCCAGTAACTGAGACAGAATGTCCTTATCAACACAGTTAGCATGCTCTGTAAGCTGATGCATTATGAGAAATATGTTTTCTTCACAACATCTGCTATATTACAAATAAAGCAAACTTCTGTGATACACACAAATGAATGTTTTTTTTAATAAAAACAATAGGGCTGGGCAAAATTTTGCCTTTGGCAAAGCAAGTCAAGCTCCCATTGAAAGCTGCTTCAAGGACTGAGGAGCTGCAGGTATATAACCAAGGGCAGAATTTAGCCTCATCTGTCATTACAAAGACAAAAAAGATCATCTGGTGGATAAATAACAAAAGAAAGAATCCGTAAAGCAATCAAGCAAGCATTAAAATATAATAAGTACCAAAGAAAAGTGAAAAACAAAAACCAGAGCCACTTACAGGGCTTGATGGAGTCTTTGGCCAGCCTGGGCTGCCAATGCTATCACTCTCATCTCCATGAAATGAGGAGATGCTAGTAGAACTTGGGGACATTGGGGAAGGGACTGGCAGGTTGCCTGGGGTTGGGGGCTGAGAAATACCCTGAGAGCTGTAGCTATCCTGTGATAGAGGAATAAAAAAAGGACAAAGGCAGGGCAAACTTTATTATAAATGAAAAAAAAAAACACATCCAGTTTAACAGACTAACCAATGTTTTTCTTTAGCTTTACAAAATACAAACAGAGATAGAAAGAGGGAGAGAGAGACATACACACAGAAGAAACACACACATATATAAATACTTAATATAAAAACTATTAAAAACAACAGTAATAACATAATTTGGAACGTTTGCTGGATGCTTGGCTGTAGTCACTATGCCACCATGCTTCTTTCAAACTAAATGGAGTGTCAAGCATGGGTTTCCCCCCATGAGATAAGAATGAGAGAGAGCGAGAGCGAGAGAATAAAGCTGTGCACCTTATTTTTTATCAAATAAGGTAGGAAAGCAAAACATTGAATATGCTGCTGCTGAAACGTCCAAAACAGGAAGTTTGAACTGAAGATTGAGGAAAAAATGGCTGCAAATATTGAGATTGAGGTAAGATCTACTTTGAATCCACCCAATGGCTTAGCTGAATTCCCACACAAAAATTTGCAGAGGTTTCTTTGCACTTGCATGTTAAATGCCATAAGAACTAGTAACTTTCAGATCCATACAGTGCAGAAAAGAAAAGAAAATAACAAAAAAATCAATAAAATAAAAGTAGCACATCAGTGAAAAAGAGCGTGCAGGACAGAACAGAAAAGGGCAAGCTCAAATCAAAGAATGAGAGAGATCATTGCAGAGTTTGTTATGCCTAAGCAACACTGCATGCAGCTGAGGGAAATACCTTTTTGCTCTCAGGCTGAGGACCTTCTTCTTTTCCATCTGGTTTGAGAGGGATGGGGAGCTTAGATTCACCAGGAGTCATCATATCTGCAAGACCCATAGGAGCTAATGAAAAACAGGAGACATCGTTCAGCATTAAGGATGACCTCCTTTTGTTACAAACTGATGAGACAATAAATGCCCTCTTTCTTTAATGTAGGGCTACACGTTTTTTAAATTTCAGGAACTGAGTTTCAAAAATGTGTTACGCAGGTAATAATGAGGTTTTTTAAAAATTGATGGTGCAACATAGCCAATTTACAAACCCAAAGAACTTAATGTTTGCAAATTATACATGACGTCTCTTAAGACCAACTTATGTATGTCTACCATGCAAATGTTGAAGAAAAATGACCAACTTCATTAAGCATAGCTGTGATATGTTGAGTACCAATGTTTAATTGTTATATTCATGATCTAATGTATGAGTATCACCACGACTACAATGTTTCTAAATGCATTAAGTCAATTTCAAAGAAAGAATTCAGCCACACATCCTGAAACAGTAATATTATTGAAGACCTATCTCTATCAGTATTTAACAGTTATGATGCTGATATATTTTAACACACAATAAAATGGCACACTGGAGTACCCAGGGCCAAGGAAGATGTTCTAGACACTTGGAATAGCAGAATTGTTGGTGTTGATTTGATTTTCATGATAATACGGCCCCACTGCTAGTACTGGTTCCACTTCATCTCCCTAGTTGTGAACAATCACTCTTTATTTATTAGATGTTGCAGATTTTTTTTGGATGATTAATTCCCAGAACCCCTTGGTCAGTGTGTCTAGTTATAGTCCAAAAATAACCTTTTAAAGAGCCATTTCTAACTTGGGCAAATTTGAATGTTTATTGTATAGATGGAAATGGCAATTCCAAGGCTTATTCCTTCCTATCTCTCCTTAGAGGGTTCACAGGTTTGTCTTACACGCCGAGTAGTGTTCTTAACTGACCTTTTGCACCTATTGGTTGCCCATTGGGTTGAATCCGTGGACCAATAATTCAAATATAACTTTATTAATGGAACAGTGGTGTGAATTATTCTCACATCACCTATTCTTGTAATAAATTAAAGTATGAATTGACCCCCGTGGCATGTTATCTGAAGCACAATGAAATCCTTATGATTACACTATAAAATATCACATAATATTTCTCTGAGCCTCTTCGTTACCAAATCCCTAACCTGCAACATACTCAGATGCAGTTATATTCTTCACTTATAAATTATTCTGCAAATGTGCTCTGTGGCTGACATGGGCATTTTGCTCTCTTTCTTCTTAAAGAAGTCAGCAGGGAAAACAACTGAATACTGATCATTTTTGTTCAGATAACACTTATTCAGAAGTGTGTTCATTTTCTTCCCAGTGTTTTGAAGGTGTGAGAAATACCATATAACATCAACTTCTTCTGAATTCCCCAACTCATACTAAAAGTCAAAATAAATATTCAGACTGAAGATAAATATTAAATCTTTTTTTCTGTCTTCTTTTGAGCCTTCCCCTCCCCAAACCCTTCTCTTTTTGTTTCCTATTGCTTATACTACTGCTTCTAGAACTGTGGGACCTCATCTCAAATGGGATCTCCTTAGTTCAATGTTGGGATCACAAATAATGTGATAACCACTACCCATTTACACAAATCTGTTAGCAACAAACTTGGAGTATTTACAGTGCATTCTGCAGTAAATGCTCCAGCTGTACTCCACAAAAAAGAAAATCAAACTGTTTAGCAAGCTTTACAAATGGTGATTTATTATCAGTAAATGCTTGATTTTTATACCTACTTTATATACTTAGATACACAATTTCTCAGACGGAAAAGAGTTGCAAGTGGGAAAAGTTTAAAAAACCCAGGCTTTGACTATAGGAGCTCACTCTTTATATCGCTACAGTGGCTTCCCATCTCTTCCTATATCTAGGTTGGTCATTTGCTGATCACATATGAACACATTCAGTATTTGTTAAAAGTCCAAACATTAAATGTTATTATTAATAAAACCTTTATTTATGTGGTTTTGCTTAACAACAATAACACAAAACTACATCCATCAACACATTCAACAAGAGTATGTCAGCAAGAGAAGTTCTGTGTTTGTTGCTAAACATATGAACACTCTAACTAAAATACCACATTTCATAACTCTGCAAACTTGTTTTAATAAATAGAATAAAAAGGCATATTAAAAATTGAGATCAAAATATTATGGATATTAGAGAATAATAAAACTCCAACCTGATTGTGACTGGACTGGTTTGCTTTTCAGAAAAACGGTAATGCAGCATTCTACTCAGCAGCCAACATGTGGGAGAACAAGCCAAGGGGGCAGGGGGGAGCTTTAAAAACACTTCACAGATTGCCCACTACAAAATGATTATTGCACATATTCATGTATTACTATGTTTTAGAAAATAATTAGTTTTAATTACAGCAGTGAGAGAACGAGCAAGACTCAGGCGAATAAGCTGGCAAGCTTCATGGTGCTAATTTGCTAATATCTTTAGCATCACTTCACTGCAGGTTGGGAGAATGGCTCTGCCAAAAAACCTACCCAGCCATGTGCCATATGACTTTACGGCTAACTATACCCTCAATACGCATCTTGGAATGGCCAGAGGTTTTCATAAGTTTCATTTATATTGCTGCAATCCAAATAAAGACATAAAATGCAGAAAGTAGTTTATGTCCAAATATATTAAAATGGGAGCAAGGTGTCTTTTCTTTGACAATGGACAAAAAGGCACCAGGGATCAGCCAAACAGTCAATTTTTAAATGAATGGGCATAATAGAAATAATATCACACTGTGTACCATGGTGGGGAACTGCTGGTCAGCCAGATGTTTAAGGAATTGATTTAGAACTCCCCCTACCTAGTATTGTAGGCATTGCTGTCTGAAGGGCCAAGGTTTCCCAAAACTGCTGGGTCCTGTCCAACTGCTAGTTCAAACTAGAGTAAACACATTTAATCAGTGGGATTTACATACCTAAGTACTAACTTAAATTCAGCAGCTGATTCCATCTGTGTACTCAAGCTTTAGACCAAGAAGGTGGTGTACATGATATCCTTCAAAAAGCTTTTCTGAGGCTCTTTGGCTAGAGCAGTGGTTTTCAACCAGATGTTTTGGCCTCCAACTCCCAGAAATCCTAACAGCTGGTAAACTGGCTGGGATTTCTGGGAGTTGTAGGCCAAAACCTGGGAAACCCACAGGTTGAGAGCCATTGGGCTAGAAGATATCATCACTACTTCTGATCCACACAGTGTCCCTACCTGAACTAGAGTGCAAAAGGGACAGTCTCAACTCTTCACTTGCTTCAGTTTTGTATGGGGCCATTGCAAACTTTCCCATTAAAGCTTATGCTACTGGTGAAATAATAAGGTGGCTTTTCCTTGGCTCATTCAATTTCACAAATGTGGGGTGGGGAAAAGACCGGAAAATTGAAATCATACTGGATGACCAATTGTGATCCAAAGGCTCAAGTGTGGTATAAAGCCTTTGGTGAACACTTCTTTTTTACTTGCCTCAGTCAGCAAGATGGTGCATAAGAAACCTTCTGTATGTGTTACCACTGCAGATTCTGATGTGCTTCTGGATGCATATCACCTCCCGCATAAGAACATTTCTGTTAAATGGCCTACAACTGCAGTGGATTGAGACCAGTGTGTCATCTTAGAAAGGAAGCAGTAGTGTCATTTCTAAATGGTTAATACGAAAGCTCGGCTCTCTTGTAGCACCCTTATCATTTCTTGTAGCTTCTGTATGTATTTCTCTATTCTTTGCTGAAATGTTGCTTTGTAAGGTCTTTCTTGCAAGAATACTCCTGAGTGATTTCAAGCTCACATCCATTTACTTTCTAGTCCAATGACAAATGGAGGGCAGTATTTTGACCCTCTTTCAAATGGTGAAAGAAGTGATTGTCACAATTCCAGTAAATTAAGGTGTGCACATTCACACACGCTTCTGCTACTACAATCACACTAATGATCCTTTCCACAAAGTACAGCCTGAAAGATGTAAAACATAAAAACAGAAGATAACAGCAAAATCGGTGACTGAAAAATTGTTGCAATGTAGAGTGAAGAGCTTCCAAGAACTAGCCTCAGGCTTTATTATAAGTACTTGAAAGTGAGAATAATTTTAAGAAAGAAAATATGGGTCAAGGTCCTAAATTACTATAGCACACTAAACTCGGCATACTCAAAGGAAGATACAACACAAGTTAAACTGCAGTCAAGTTGTGGTGGGTTTTCCTCCTCCTTTTTCCTGAAGATTTAGGCCTCTTCTTCACTGCCTAATGAAATCCAGATTGTCTGCTTTGAACTGGATTGCATGGCAGTGTAAACTCATATAATCTAGTTCAAAGTAGATGTGGATTATTTGCTTTGGTAATCTGGATTATATGGCAGTGTAGAAGGGGCCTTAGCTGTTTGTATCAGAAGATAGTAAAATTAGGTAGTGAAGTTCACTCGTTGCCTTTCCCTGTACTATTAGCAAACCCATGTCAGACTTCCCTAAAGATGGGGATCTGATTTCTTAATCCTGTCTTTCTTCAATTTTAAGACATCATCTATTGTAGGCTGCATACTAATTTCAGTATCACCAACAGAAGAAAATATTTATTATATATTATATATGTATATATAAAAAGTACCCACAAGTTCTAAGTTGCACCTCATTTCAGAGATACAGGCAATCCACGAGTTACAAACATCTGATTTACAAATGACTCATAGTTACAAATGGGGGTGAGACAATGGGAAATGAGAGAAATCTACCCCTAGAAAGGGAAATTCATTCCTGACAAGAGGTATGATGGGGAAAAAGTGTCTCATCTGGAGTTTTATCACCAATCCTTGTTTCCACAACAAACCAAATTTTTCGCAAATCCAGTTATCACAGGGACAGAAAGTGAGGTGAAATCTGAACAGAGGCACAGACAGCAAAACAAACACCACCCTTCCCTATGTTATCTAAAACTTTTATATATATCTATATCTATGTATATGGCTGGTGTTGCACTCTAAAATGTATCTGTTCCAACTTAGAAACAAATTCAACTTAAGAACAAACCTAAAGAACCTATTTTGTTTGTAACTTGGGGACTGCCTGTATTTCTATGGGAAAACTGAATATTAGATTTGAAGAAATATAATGCTCTGTTTTTTGTAGTCAGCAGCCTCCAGACAGAATGAACAACTTGTCCAGTTTAGGAATGATAATAAGTTTTTAAAGCCATAACTGATAATGCAGGGTTAAAAAAACCCACGGTGTTTGATATTCTTTAAGGATAGGACTTGTGTCTTAAATATTCTGGATACAATTTACTAAGACTGTACAAACTATCCATACATATCTTCCTCTTGATCCACAAGAAGCTTTCTTATTCCAAGTTAGACCATCAATCCATCTAGCCCAGCCCTGTCCCACTTTATTAATAATTTATTATGTGTTCTCAATAATAGATATGAGCAACAGTAAAAGGTAGAGGGGATGTTTTAGACCTCCAGAGAACTTGGACTGTAATTGATGTTATTTTTATTGGAGGCAACTGCTGAAGTGAACAGGAGCAGAACTGCAAAGCCAAATTTAATGCTAGCACCTGTTTAATATTTTTAAAACAAAATACTTTTTCTGATTGTAAAAACTTGACTAAATTGTATCTTTGAGTGTATCATAATGTTTACTTGGTCATATTTGACCCAAAAGGGTTTGCTGTTGCAATTTTATTTCATCTCAAATTTCTAGCATTGCAGTAACATAAAACTTCAGCTAAGCATTTGAAATAGAGTTTAAGCATCCAAAGAAAAGGGGCAGGCAAAGTACCCAAGGGAACACAAACACAGCAAACAGAAGACTTCCTGTGGTTTAAGTTGTTTACATGGGGTGGGGGTGGGGGGGTGGATTCTTATGAAGGGCAATACCCCCATTTTGCTACAGCCATAGTTGTATCCCTTATGCAAAGAGAACTCAAGCACCAATCTGGAGATAAGAGACACAAGTTCTCTTTCTAGAAAATTTAACTTGCTCTATAAACTGGAATCTCAAGCCCTTTAACACAAGTTTGCTTCTGCAAATTATCTGTGAAGATGCCATCACCATGTTGATAAATGTTTTACGATTAAGACAGTAGACTTAATAATGATGTTCATATGTCTGCTTTGAGCATTAAACAAAAATGATTTGTGATGCTGTGCTCTCACATACTGTTCTCAACACACTCTGGCCAGTATACTATGTTGGGATTAAGTCACAATACTGTATAGGGTGTTTCAAAAAGATGGGTCCAATTTTAAATTGCTAAATGTCTGTAACCATGAGCTGCCCATGAGTGAAACCCTTACCACTTGAGATGGTGGGTCATGCAGTTTCAAATTATTGTTACTTGATGCATTGTGTTATATGGAATTTTGAGAAATTGTTTTGCTGTTTTTATTTCTATTATTCCTTTAGTCTTTAAAACCATTATTCTAATTTCACAATCACTGGTAGGGCCAATGGCCCAGTAAATGACTAGAAGTTCTATTCCTAGTATACTTAATATTTGGAATTCATGTGGAAACCTCAGAATGAATAAATGTAAAGGTGTAAACCTTTAAATGCACAAACCAAGTAAACAAGAAAAATAAAAGCTCTGGTACACAGTTAAATTATTTTAAAAATCCAATATTTTGGAATGTATAACACAATAAAAATACTATGACTACCTCATACAAAAGACTGCTAGGATAAATGGCTTCGCACTGAACAGATTTCCACTGTATGAAATAACGAATTGCTGAATTATCTGAACAAAAAAACCCCCTCTGTGAATCTTCCTTTAAACTGGTTATTCCTTTGCAATACATAAATCTTCTTACACAGGGCACTCTGCCATCTGTTTGTTGTTGGTTATTTTTGCAGCTCTGGGGGCCAGAGGAAAAGGGACAAAAAATTACTGCCGCTAAACAGCAAGCCAGAATTTATAGCACAGTTTCAATGCTCAAAAGTAATTTTATTTCACCTAGCCAGACAAAACACATAACTACATAATCCAAATACAGCATTACCTGGGAGAACTGCAAGAGGGGTAGAGCAAGCTATTATCTAATGGCTTGTTCAATAGCTTTTCCTTTCCTACTGGAGCAAAAGTGCACTCCATGGGTAAAAAATTAGCCTCCTACTTAATACTAAAGGAAGCAATTTTATTTTACATTTAAAAAATCATATGTCTGATTAACAGCCCCGCCCCCCTTCCCTTACATTTGCTGTGCCTTCCATCAGCCCTACCTCACATAGCCAATGGGGAGAGATAACAGCAGCTGTAGGCTTGTGACATCCGGAGAGTCCGGATGTTTAGCTGTGATTCATTTAATTTTACACATATTGCTTAAGCAACAAGTAAGTCATGTAAATCATAATAAGACTATCCAATAGACTAAAATAATCTTATTGTATGCATCAAAGCAGTGCCAGCTGGTTCCCACATTATCCTTTTAAAGAGGGAATGGTTGCAATTAAACTGAGGCCTTGTATGTCTTGGGACATAGGAGCAGGCAATAGAATCCCTTCCTCCAATAGCCAAGGAAAGGAAGTGGCAGCAGCATGGAGAAATGCCTTCCCTGCTCATCTTCCCTGGTAAGGAGAAAGGGGAAAAAGGGTTGTCGCAAATTGACCTGTCACTGTTAGTGAGAGCAACCTGCTTTTTAGAGGTAGCAGAACTTCATTCTCCTGATAGTGGACTTTGTTTTCTAAAGCAAGAGAAGCCATAAAATACTGTCTTTAAAGAATCAAACAAACAAAAGGTTCAGATGCAGAGAACAATCCCAGTGTCTGCGCCCTCTACTCCTTGAGAGGAAGGAAAGAAAAAAGGCATACTTTACAAGTCTTCCTCTTCAACATTTGAAAACAGGTAAAAATGAGAAGGAGTGGAGAGGCTGAACATATAAATGTTTTATAGTAAAAAAAACCAAACCCTCATATGAATGGGACCCATCACCCACCTTCTGTTTAATGTATTCTGAATGGAAGTTTCTGGATTATTAGTCCAAATCCTACCCACAATATTCTTCTGCAATTTGGCATTTTAATTAGCAAAACTAAAAAGAATTATTAGGACACCTTTCTGGTTTGCACTGCATTTTGGAATACTGTATATTTCTTTCCCTTCTTTCTACACATTTATAGATAGACCCCTAATTTCCTGAACATTTAGTCTTCTGTAGTTATTCTGTTTGTATTCAACTTAGCTACTTGAGAAATATTTAGAATTTATTTCCAGGAATGCTAAAACCAATGGCCTTTGGGTAAGATTTAAGTACCGCTGCTCTCTTTTACAAGAAAACATGTCTATATAGTAGTTCTCCAACATTACTCAAAGAAATCTTGTTACTATGTAACTCTGATATTCTGAAACATATTAATGAATGAAAATCGTGGAATGTGTGCATTAGATTAAATCTGTTGCTATGGAGTTTGAATATTTGCATCAGATAAAAATGGACATTTATCCATTTCCACATGAACTGGCCTGATAATTCCACATAAAAAAGTAAGTGCACAAAGGTCTTTTGAAAAACTCAGTTTTGCAATTTTTTGAGGGGGGGGGCACAGTAGGGATGATATCACATTAGCATTTTAAAGTGGAATTGCCTGCTTTGCTATTACCCAGTGAGCTTCTGCAGAATTCTGGGAAATGTAGTTAAAGGAAGCCAAGGACCTCTCTGGCTGAGAATTCCAAAGGCCCTGCCTAAAACTAAATTTCCCAGAATTCTTCAGGAGCACATTGGGTGATAGTAAATCAGGCAATAGTAAAGTGGGCACCTCTGCTTTAAAACGCAAATGTGACATCATTAAATTTCCAGAAAGTTGTACTTCATTCTGAATTTTCAAATACAGTGAGTTCTCTTGGCACCTTTTTGTCATGGACCCCAATCTGAAACACTATTAATTATTTTCATCAAAAATTTTCTTTAACTGCAGGTGCAGCAGCCTCAAAATCCTTGCCACATTTTCAAAGCAAAGATAGCTAAAAGAAACAACCTTCAGATATGCCATATCCACATTTTCACAAAATGAAAAAAGAGGATCTAAAGTTTTAGCAGATATACTGCAAGCTGAATTCTTACAGTGCTGCAGTAAGGCAAGCAGAACCTGTGTACTGCTGTTGGGGAGGAAACCTCTGCACCATGTAAGGACTTCTACCTTTCCAAAGCAGTTGCTCCTGAAAAGTTGCCAAGGATTACCTGTGGAACTGTTCACCATGTTAGGTGCCATGCTGTAAGGTGATGCTTGAGGGTTCATCAGGCTTGAGTTGTTGTTCATTGGCTGGGTGTAGGGAGAGCTGGATCCCATAATGCCACTCTGATTGATGACAGGAAAACTGCCTTGCCTAAGTAGAAGAGAAAGCACACACATGTGCACAAGCTCTTATTATGGTTCTTACTGCACAGGACATTTTGGTTAGTAACAGAATTCATATTGTGGCAATCGTAAATGCCTAAGGAAGAGGCAGCCAGTTAGTCATTGCCTGCATGGGGAGGGCAGCTATTTGTTGAAAGCTTATTAATGATTATTGTATTAGTTGTTTAACTCACAGATCATTATTACAGTCAAATATCATGCAGATATTTAAATTTAAAATGGACAGTCTAACATTATGTAAAAGTTTTTGAATGTCCAACACACTTGGAAAAACAGAAGAGAGAAAGGGGTGCTTGCCATTGGCGTGGCAGAAAAACCTGAATAACCTAGAAGTTCTTTTAATTGTAATTTGCCTAGCATACTAAAAAAGAGCAAGCAATGAGACAACTCCCCCCCCCCCCCCCGCCCCGAGAACAGAAAAGAAAAGATACAAATACACTAATGGAGTGGAGGTATACTGCTTTAGCTATGCAATTAAACATGTATGCTCATCAAGTCTGTTTTAAAGCATTCTGGGTAACTGAATACTCTACGCACTAGACACAGCTACACCATACGGACCCTTGATGATTCAATAATAGGTTTGTCTGAAGTAGCTTTAATGGAGTTTTCGAGTAGAATCAGACAGATACTGCTCTTTGCCTTTGTCCTTGCCCCCAAAGCTTTTGTGGTACCGCATAATACGGCTGATGTAAAGGTGTATGTATTGTATGTGCATATACATGTTGTGGTCGTGCTGAATGAAAACAGCCTCTGGCACTAAGGAAGCTATAGCAGAATAACCAGTCTGTGGATAGTAATGACCATAGGATGCAACATCAATCACAAATGTACCAATGTTCATCTAAACATATATTTAGCCTGATTATAAGAATTTCCAGCCATTTTCAAATGGCTTTAGCTGTGCATCTAATAAGCTTTTAGCTAAGCGTACAGTCCTATACATACTTATGTATGAGTTAAATTGAATTAAATGCAGTAATCCCTACTATTAAGTAGCCAAGCATAGAACCAAACATTCAATGTAAAGATTTTTTTTGCAACTGAATGTTGATAATTACATAAGAAGATTTTTTCCTTATTATATTTGTACTGTTTTCCTGTTTAAACAAGGGAAAAAGAGGCAGTAAATTCTAGGTTTTTTTTTCTAAATAAAGTGAATTTCTTCAAAGAAAATAAGGTGCAATATTAAAAAGAGCTTGAATTCAAAGTCAGTTGTGTCCTTTGCTCTGGAGAAGACAAACGTTTCACTATTTCTGTTAAAGAGACAAAATTTTCTTTTGATATGAAGGAGACAGCTGACGTAGAATGTCATTTCCCTGACAAGGCTTATGATAAATGGGAGGAAAATATTTAAAATGCATGGCCATAAAACGCTCCAAAGGAAAATGACAATGCAAATAAATAAATGAGTATGTCTGTTTGACAACAACTTTGAACACTTTTAATGAAACCAGCCTTTCATTATGTAAATAGCATACCTTTTGACCATGTTTTCAGAGCTCTTTTAAAACAGTTGTGTCACAAAAAGCGAACTAGTGCAACCTCTCCCTGCAACAGTGTACTTGTTCTGCATTAACAAATATTTTATTTTCATACATTAGGAATAGTGCAATGAGGGACACCCACTGCTTTCCTCATGAAAACCCAGGCCAATTTGGACACTTAGTATCAAACCTTAGTTTGCCATATTGATTTCTCAACCATGGTAACTGCATGTCTTGAGTGTTTGAATAAAATAGTAAATAACTGTTTGCTGAAAACTGGGATCAGAAGTGAAGAATAAATATGACTGAACTCGCTATTGCATCTGAATAGCACTTTGTAAGAAGGTTTTCTGACTATACTGTGGTTTGTGTGGGGACTTGATACTTTTTTGATAATCAAAGATAACAGAAAGATCTTCTAAAGAGAATCTGTATTTGGCCATTTGTGTGCATTCAAGTCGACTTATTACAATCTTATGAATTTCATACGGTTTGTATGTATAGGTAATATTTGTTTGTAACTTATGTCATAACATGGTTGACTTTTTAAGTTGCAGTTTCGGATACATTTTACAAATATTTTAAAAAAATATTTAGTATTTAGTCCTCCAAATTTAGCATAGGATACAGGATGAAATTACCCTGATTGTGACTTTGAGAACTGTAATTTCATAGTTTATTATTTATATTTGTGTCCATTTGTGATTATGCTTTGATTTCATTTTATTTGGAGCACTATTAGCTATTTGGTAGTAGAAAGGTGGTGCATAAACTAACTAAAAAAATACAAGACGGGTATACATGTAGGTTCAGTTATATGGTAAAGAACACAGATAGTGGGTATAACGTATTTCATTTTGTATTGTTAATGTTAAAATATAGCTATTGCTTGTTTATTTTAAACATGCTAATATTTTCTTGTAAAGCTCTGAATGGCTTTATACTCATGTCCCTGAAGGAATGTGGTTTCCTGCCTTGTCTGCACTCTGGGAGAACACATTTGGGCCCCTCTCTGCTTCTGGCCCCAAAGGAGGGCACAATTGGGAAGAGGTTCTCTCTGTATTTGGGATGTCCTTACCAGTCAGGCTTCCCTGGAAACACTGCTGTTTCTTAGGAGCCAGGCAAACACCTCTTTATTCTTTCACATTCTTAAAATGCTTCATAGATTTTCCAATCCCCACACTCACTCTATTATATCTGTTGATTGTATGCTGTTGTTTCTTCTATGGTGCTGATAATTATTGCACTATTGATCAAATCTGTTCTAACTTTTGTAAACATCCTTGTTTCACAGAGCTGAGGAAAAACCAGGATATAATTAAATATTTGAATAAATAAATTTCATTCACTATGTTTCAATATTTTTAACCTGGAAAATCATGATGAAAGCATATTTGGACATTGATATATTTTGTAGTAATACAGTAATGATGAAGTAATTTATGAGGGTTTATGAGGCTCCCAAAACCCTGAGGGGTTTTGAGGATTTTAAAAACAAAAACATTAAAATGCCATTTTTCATGCATTTTAATGCATTGTTGTAGGCTCAGGAAAGGGCTTTTAAAAATTTCAGCTTTCTGGCTTTAAAAGGGGGCCTTCAGTTTCTAATCATAGTTTGGAAGGGCACTGATGAAATTGGCCCCATTCCTCCTAGAGGGCGAGAGGATCACTAGAAGACTTTTTTTTTCTTTCAAGAACAGTGATAGGAATTAGGGGTGGGGGATCGAAGAACCTATGGTGGGTCCAATATATTCCCCTTGGCTGTTGCCTACTCTAGCATTAAGATATACTGATATTTTACAAGGACTGGCTTCCCAGCTCTGTTCTTTCTGTGGTTATAAGAGATTCCTAGGAATGTAGAACAAGGCCAGTCTTTTTTTTTTCTAGTACCTAATTAGGGGGCCCATCACTACTGTAAAAGTAACTAGAGCAGACATGGGCAAACTTTGGCCCTCAAGGTGTTTTGGACTTCAACTCCCACAATTCCTAGCAGCCAGCAGCCAATGTTTGCCCATGCCTAAATGAGAAGATAAATTCATTTTTATTACTTCTGTTGTATGGAGGCATAACAGCATCAAAAGTCTTGATAACTGGTATGAAAAGGTCTAAGCAACAGCACAATAAGTTCCAGTGTTTTTGAGATGTGTCTGATTATTATAGATTTGTTAAGATAAAATTAAGAATCTTAGTACCAATAATTGCTGCACATCGCACATCGCACTTGCCCTGGAAGCCCCATATACACCTCCTGTCACATCAGCACTTTTAATCTTGTACCCATTGCTCTGGCCCGGCCCAGTTTTATTGTGTTTACTGTATTGTGCCTGTTGTTTATTTTGCTTTATTCTATTTTTAATTGTTTGATTTGCTTAGATTGTATTGTTGTGTTGTGTGTTGAGGCCTCGGCCTGTGTAAGCCGCATCGAATCCTTCGGGAGATGCTAGCGGGGTACAAATAAAGTTTAATAATAATAATAATAATAATAATAGTATGTGAGGCTAAAAAGATTAGACCAAAAAGGCAATATGACGTACATGGGTTAATGGTTCATTGGGTACCAAAATTCAATCACAGGCAAGGAGGGAAGTGACCGGGATCAAATAGGAGGTGGCGTATACAAGAATGAGTATAAAATAGATCTTAGAGACGAGGACCAACACTCAGAGAGAAAATGCAGCTGTTTTGTTAACAGCTTCAAATATTTAAGGACTTCCCAGAAACAGAAAGGACAAAGCATGGGGTAGTTTGGCTCAGGCATGTCTTCTCAACACTAGATCTCATTAACCACATTGTTCCTAGTGAACTCTGGCCAATACACATTTTGGTGCCTCAAATGTTAGTCCTGATTCTGGGCTAACACAATCTGCTGGTTCAAAAAATGGCACCATTTCTCCCTATCAGTTCTAGTTTTTGAGATACAGAACATATGCCATCTACCAGTCATTTGTTCATACATAAAAATCATAACTATATCTAAGAAACTAGAGCTGATGTAGTCTATCCAATGCAATGTTCTGAAGCAGTGTCCCAAAGAACCCCAGGAATAGGTGTAAAAATCAAGACACCAATAATTTTGTTGTTGTTGAGGTGTGCTATTATTGCTGCTGCAGGTACTTCAAGTAGCAACATTAAAATTCCCACCCTAGTCTGTTTAATACATTGGATATATCCATATAGGATCCAAGTATTTTCTGAGTATCTTGTTTAAGGAACTCTACAAAGCATTATTTTTACATAATGTAGTTGATAGGTCATTGCCTGCAGAAGTATCTACAATGACCTTATGGGAAAATCTGATACAGGAGGTAACCTAGATCTCTGGAAGACTCAACTGTCCTATGGTATCCTGTGACAAACAGCCTCCAGGACTCAGGGCATATAGGAATTTCATCTTTTTATTCTGACTGTATGATGTTGTCGCTTTGAGTAAAATGATAACAGAAAGTGACAAACTGCTACATTCATTCTACAGTATGAAGCAGAGTCCATTTAGCACTGAGCTGAGATCACCAGACTCATTTTGATTAACCTCCAGGCCACTAAACACCAATAAATATGTTGCACAGCAACTACTAAATATATTTATATATGCTTAAGGTCATAGCATCATTTTCTGATTACTGGAGTTAAGTTAAAAAAAAAAGGAAAAACAAAGAAAATATGCTTGTGTCAGTGCTGTTTTCATTGAAGGGCTATTTGATTCACTCTTTCTGGAGGTCTTAGTTTGAAAATACACTTTCAGTCTGTCACCGGCAACCTAAATTCCATTAGTATGTGAGGCTAAATTAAGATTAGTTGTGGAGATGTTTAAACCACTTTCTAAACCTGTTGTGGCATTTACAGATGAAAGCCTAACCATTCAACTGTGGAACAAATTCAATGAGCCACGTTCAAGACTTGAAAAGCATAAACACTGAAGATAATATCCTGGTTAGGTTTAAGCCAGTGGGAGTTTTTTGAGTAGTGAAATCCAGAAGTCGACCTACAGGTAGGCAATGCAAGTGATTAGACTTAATGTGGAGGAACAAAATTTGTACTGAGTAGCATGCAAAGTCCTTCAGACGTTCATACATTTGAAATAATTGTGTCAGTTATACAACTGCTAAACTACCTCCTTTTAATTAAAAAACCTTCCTGAAACATAGCCAAATAAGACATCACTGTGACATGATGCTGAAATGGAAAAAAAAATATTTACATGAATTTTCCCCAAAGTAATGGGACTGAAACCAGAAATTCTGTTTTCCTGGTTGTTTATTTTGTCCCTTCAAGATAATTTTATATAGCATCACTTACAATGGTTTCTATTTTGTTTCTAGCCTTAGGTATAATAAATAAATACCTTTAACGTAAAAAGCATGAGAACACATTCTGATGTAATGTTATAAATATATTACTGGAATAATGCCACTGGAGAATAACATGCAATATTTTTTTTCTCCAGAAACAATTATAATATATAATACTAATATTGTGCTATGCTAATAATGTAATATATTGTATGTACATATAATTTGTAAGTTGCTCTGAGTCCCCATGGGGTGAGAAGGGTGGGATATAAATGTTGTAAACCAATCAGTCAATCAATATGGATTGCCCACAATATAAGGGCTGAAAAATGATTTTAAGGTTGAGGAGAAGAAGATGAGAAGGCTGGCCATTATGTACCTTGTATGCTTGCATGCATATTATTTACAAAAAAGTAACAACAGACAATACAGTGGATAAGAGTAACGTAAATGAAATAAAAGTATTTAAAGCATAAATTATATCAAGGAAAGGGAGAAATATCTAAGACTCTGCACAACGCAAATGCCAAATATGGCTACAGCACCTCAGTGGCCTCAACTGCACCATAGTTTTGGTAATCCCAATTCTTCCTGTCTGATCTTTTCAGAAGGCTTGGGCTTTGGGTTTTTTTTTTGGGGGGGGGGGAGGAGGGGTTTGACTCCCCCTCTGTTTCTGGAATTGTTCCCATAATACAGTAGTAAATGTAATCAGAGTAAAGCAAGAAGCAGAATCTTGTATTTGTTGCAGAGTATTTGCTCCTACTCTCTCTACTGAAATGAAGGGCAGAACAGTAATCTCTCAATATACTCGTATCATGCGGTCCAGATGTACACAGGACATGCATGTGTATTGAATGGTAACATGATGGGTTTTTTTTAAGTGAAAGGAAAATGTAACTTTCATTGAGGCTGTCTAGGAACAAAGTGGAAGGAGAGAATATTCTGCCCCTTTTCTATGTGCCATTATCTGATTTCTGGCCCAAGTGGCTCTCTTTAATCTTGATCATCCCAACTGGAAGCATTTTTTCTTATTTCAAAATAGCTGATTAGTTTGTGCCATATTCATGCCAGGTGAATCCGCAAATTACAATAGACAATGTAGATTGAATATATATGCTTTGCTCAGAAGTAATTTAAGAGAACAGTCCTAGACACAAGACCAAATAATCTTTAGAGGCTGTAAACTACAGTAACTAATGTCCATGCAAAGCATACCCTCATAGTGTAAGATACTATTGATGGCAAAGAAGGAGAGCCACTACAGCTCCTATCCATACATCTGAGTAGATCAGTGGTTCCCAACCTTGTTTTGATCAGGCACTACTTGACCAGGGACTGCTCCCCAACATTAGTACCAAAAGAGTTACAAATCAGTTTTTGGTCAACTTTAGATTCGGTTTGGTTATTTGGGATACCGATTCAGAACATTGCATTGGATAGACCACATCAGCTCTAGTTTCTGATACAGAACATATGCCATCCAGTAGTCGCCATCTGCTCGCCTACAGAAAACCATATTTAATAAGCCTCAGCACTATAAGAGAGTTTTGCAAGACCAGTCGCTCTTGTTGCAATGGTGTAGTAATGGTGAGGCCGCAGACCATATTTTAGTTCTTGCAGACCACTGGTGGCCCACAGACCATAGGTTGGCAACCACTGTAGTAGATCTAAGAAAATCCTGGGGGATGGCGAGTTTTAAATGTAATTTTAATTGTATTTATTGTTTTTAAAATTTGTGTTGGTGTCTCCCCTATGGGGAGAAAGGCGGGATAGACATAAAATTAATAGTAATAATGATAACGACAACAACAGCAACCACCCTGGTGTTCTTCATGCCCGAGCTGCCTCCCTTTTGGAACCCACTACAACAATAGGATGCCAAATGTTGCACACAGTATTTATTTACTTTATTTCTCCCCTTTGGGAGTCAAGGTAACTAACAATCGCACACTTTGGTCACAATTTAAAACAAAATTAATTAAAATTAGATAGATAGATAGATAGATAGATAGATAGATAGATAGATAGAGTGGATTTAAGTTAAAATACAGCTAGAATGTAATAAATACAATTAAAATAGCATTTAAAATTCACAATCCCCCCAGTCACACTTTCCCAGAAGTGTGCCCCCAAAATACTCTGGGGTTCTTGCAGGAGACATGCTATAGTGGTGCCAATGCTGCTAGCATGCCATCTGCTAGCATTGTACTATTGGCTGTGTGTGACAAGTCTTTGAGGAAGGAATGAAGGACTGAGACGATCATGAATGTCTCAGTGAAGTTACTTCCTATCATGTAGCTAAATTTCTCAGACAGTAGAAAAAACAAAAACACCTTTCTCCTTGCATGGAAACATGATGGCAGGTTCTGACCTTTTCACGTCTGCATTTATGTCTTTAACTTCTTTCATTTCCTCTAGCCCTTCAGGCTTGGATTTGCTCTGTACCTTTTGCTACCCACTGCTCTAATTCTTCAGCCTATGCTGGTTACACCCAAGAATGGACGGAGGCATCTCAAGAGGGTAATTTGTGTTAACATTTTAAGCAGGATTTTCTTTAATGGCTGACAAACTGCAAGGGCGGCTACTTGATTACAAACCATGAAAATGTCTGTTGGAATACACTCACAAATCAGTGCATGGCTCAAATTGGCTCACATTTTATCTGTGCCAGGTCTGCCATATGACAATATTTCCTTTCTCTTTTAAATGTCAAAGTATGATTTGAAGGGTTGTTATTTAAACACACTGACCTGTACAATAACCAGAAGTACTTCATTTAAATCTGTCTCGAGCTGGGTCTAGCCATAAAAAGCTTATAATCTGTCATACCCTGACATCAACTGGGTTATTATAATAAGAGTAATTCAGGGGTGAGATTTGCAAACATATTTTCTCACTAGGATTTTCTTACACTCCCTCACACATATAATTTTGCAACGGCTTTTCCTCCTTGCTACAATAGGAGCTTCCTAGGAAGAGATTGCTATCAAGGAAAGTAGATGCATACCAGAGTTTTTGATTATGTAGGTGTGACAGAGAGGGGAAAGGGGAGGGGAAACTTTTGCTTTGTGAACTTTATAATATTGTCAGAAAGTAACTACAGTTTGCAAGAAATGTACCTTTCTAAGGATTTAAAGAAAATTGGTTAGAGAAATATTGCAATAGACATAACTTCCTGAACTAGAGCTGCACACGTACCACTACGATTTGGGAAGTTTCTACCTGTGCAAATATACTAAATGCTTGAATATTGCAATTTGTACGAAATCACATGATAAGACATAGCTATGGTTCTTAAAGGTGCCACCAGACATCTTTACCTGTCTTCCACCCCATGTCAGGAGAAGTGTGAGATGGGTAGATGGATAAATACACAAATAAAATGTCATTACTTTCACTATGCCATTCTTTTCATACTGAAATAATTCAACACAGCTATTTCTGCACAAATTCCTGCCTGTGGGCTTCTTTTAGTGAGTCAGTCCACTGGTCCATTGTTTATACCAATTTGTACACAGTGCCAGAAGCTCTTGAAGGACGCATGCAGCGTTCTGTTTTCACCCTTCTGCCTCATTTAACTGAAGATACTGGGGTTTCCACTTGGACCTTTTGCATGCAAGCTATCCATTCTTCCACCGGGCTACAAAGCTGGCAGCTGCATGGACACAAGCCAAAGAGCTGCCTACTTTATTTAACCATGGTTGCTGAGGGCAGAAAAGCTGTGAAGGGACTTGGAGCCTCCTGTACCTACAAGAGACCCCTTTACCTATACCTATTAGAGTCTCAATTACTGCCATGGAAGTCAGAGCTACTTCTGACTTTGTGCAAACAGAATAAACTTGAAGAAAATTGCAACCTTAACTCTAAGTTTAACTGAAATAGAAGTTTCTTAAACACTACAAAATAACATGAAAGGCTAATTAAGTGGACTTTAATTTTATGGACTTCACAGCATTTACACAATTATATTCTTTAATAAGACTGTGCATAAGAAAAGCGTTTTTCAACCAGCCTTTCAGATACATGGACTTTATGAGGAAGCCCTCAAGGAATTCTTATGAGATCATTTTTGTCCTCAAAGAAAGAAACCTCAATTTCTTCTTTACATTCGTAATCATGATTCCTATGGGACTCTCTCTCTCTCTCTCTCTCTCTTGCATTTTCTGTAGTTAGTCACTCTGAACTCAGAATCCTGGCAGAATCTTGCAAACTCTGTGATTTGTTCATGTTGACATCTGAAACCCTGGAGTTTTGAGAGTAAATTAAGTGCCAATATAACAAACACAGTACAGCTGAAGTAGCTAAATGGGAATGAAAAAAACTCCGCAAGGCACCTGGTTCTAAAACAGGATGAAATTATTGAACCGTAAAGTTATGTAAATTCAGTGTGATTTGATGTCCAACTACGTATCTGTACTTTATTTTTGAAATTAGACAAAGGCAAGATGTTCCAGTTTCTGGGATTCTTTTTGTCATGCTGGATGCAAGCAACGTCATCCCCTCCACATGGCAATAAGGGGATGAGGTTTTAATTAGGCCAACTATCGTCTACAGCAGCAGTTCTCAAATTGTTCTCCGCAGAGCTCTTGGGACTCCACAAAACATGCTTTCTTCCTCCTCCTCACTTTCCTCTTTCCTGCTCCTCCTCCTTCACTGCCAGAAGTCTTTTCCTTTGCTGTCAAAAGCCTTTCAACCTGCTTCCCTTGCTGCCACAAGCCTTTTTTTGTCACCTCCCTCACCCCAAAAGCCCATTTTCCTCCTCTCTTGCTCCAAAAGCCTTTTTTCCTCACTTCCCTTGCTCCCCAAAGCCCTTTCCCTCACTTCCATCACCCCAAAGCCTTTTTTCCTCACCCCCCAGATCCCCCCCCTTGCCTTGCTTGTTTCCAAAATCCTATTTCTCTCTCACCGTTTGGGGGTGCTTTGATTGTGCTTTTCCTGAATGGCAGAAGGGAGTTCGACTGGATAGCACCTGGGGTCTTCCACTGAAATACTGTTAAGTTTATGTTGTTCAAAAGGTTTGCCTATGCCTGATACACACACACACACACACACACACACACTATATATATATATGCAAACAAACAAACATGTCTTGGGGCTCCACGAGAAACTTTTGCTTCAAAAAGGGCTCTGCGGCTGGAAACGTTTGAGAACCCTAGGTCTACAGGCTACGAGTCTAATCCACCCAGACCTAGATTTCCATCCTTACTGAATAATTTGTTCATTTGTAACACCCAAATAAGTGGTGATGAGACCAGCAAATTTGCTTTCATTACATACTCATCTATAAATTGATCTCATGTAGAGGCGAGTAGAGACATCACACTGGCAACAAAGATCCGCCTAGTCAAAGCCATGGTATTCCCTGTAGTAACCCACGGATGTGAGAGCTGGACCTTAGGGAAGGCTGAGCGAAGGAAGATCGATGCTTTTGAACTGTGGTGTTGGAGGAAAGTTCTGAGAGTGCCTTGGACTGCGAGAAGATCCAACCAGTCCATCCTCCAGGAAATAAAGCCCGACTGCTCACTGGAGGGAAGGATACTAGAGACAAAGCTGAAGTACTTTGGCCACATCATGAGGAGACAGCAAAGCCTAGAAAAGACAATTATGCTGGGGAAAGTGGAAGGTAAAAGGAAGAGGGGCCGACCAAGGGCAAGATGGATGGATGGCATCCTTGAAGTGACTGGACTGACCTTGAAGGAGCTGGGGGTGGTGACGGCTGACAGGGAGCTCTGGCGTGGGCTGGTCCATGAGGTCACGAAGAGTCGGAGACGACTGAACGAATGAACAACAACAAGAGGCAGTCTCGGAATTACAAACTTCCAACTTACAAATGACTTAGTTAGGAATGGGGATGAGACAAGAGGAAGTGAGAGGATCTACCCCTAGGAAGGGAAATTGACCCCTGAAAGAGTTATCATGGGGAAAAGGGGTCTCAACTGAAGTTCTCACCATTCCTTGTTTCCGCAAGAAACCCAATTTTTCAAAATCCAGTTATTCAAAGGACAGAAAGTGAGGCGAAATCTTCAGAACAGGGGCCCAGACAACAAAACAAACAACAGGAGTGAAAACCCTTCCTTATGCTAGCCAAAGCTTACACACATACACACACACACACACACATGTATGTACATATGTATATGTGTGTGTGTGTGTGTGTGTGTATGTGTGTGTGTGTGTGTGTGTGTGTATGTATATATATATATATACACACACACACACATCTTTTTTCTGAGTAACCACGTTGATTGTGAGACTCATTCCGTTTTGTGGATCTCAACAAAGAGACATAATGAGAAGTAAACTGAAGTAAGCAAAATAAACCCACCATGTTGTTATCTCTAAAATGTTAGATGATGCGGGGAAGAGTTGCTACCAAAACTGACTATTTGGCATGTTCTTGAACAGTGCATTCTGTTAAAAAAACAAGAACAAAGGAAATATTCCTTTAAAAGTCCAGATGGAAGGAAATAGTTGAGTATTTCTGGTAAGGGAAAGGATTTTTGTTAGCAGTTCAGCTAAAATACAAGATGTAAACTAGAATATATATTTTATCTTTAATCTGAAAGCTACTTACTCTAAAAGAATCAATTCACTCATTAATGAATTGAAGCCAGCTTTGAGACAGAGAGCAGCATCTGTTTGACAGTTCATAGTATTGCCATACAATAATTTCAGCCAAGAAGCAAACTCCATTTTATCCAATTGAGTCTACAAGGGGATTTGTTTTTGGATCCAACACATAGTTGCCTTGATTGGAAGTTATTGCTTGTGCATCCAAGCAATACTAATGGGATGAATTTCAGTTTTATTTACTAAAGTCCTTCAGAACCCAAAATTTGGGAATTAGAGGATGATCACTCAGTGCATGAGAAGAACTGCCTTATATTAAGAATTTAGGATGCCAGAATATTTAATATAACTCTTCCCCTAGTCCAATGTTATTTCTTTCATTACCAGTAGGAAAAGTTGCACACTGATGCTATACATTATCAGTAAATTTAATGTGACAACTAAGATATAATACTTAAAATTCTTTCAAATCAGGTTGAAATTAAAGGAACCTGCACTTTAACGTTGGTATACTATGGCAATATTGGAATCAACAAATGCCCTTAGCCTCACAGGTATATATGCACGAATGAAAACATTTTAAATCTTTTGCTATACACAGCAATTACCAAAAAGGAAATCATCACATTTCTTCTATGGTGACGGTCGTGCTATCACCATTCAAGCAGGGAGCTTTGAAATGAATAGAAGCTTTCTGAAGCTTTAGGTGCTCTTACCGCCTATTACAGGGAAAACCAACTGATTCCTAATCCATCTAAAATGCAGACATGTGCTTTTCATCTTAAGAACAGATAAGCATCACGAGCTCTGAAGATTACTTGGGAAGGAATCCCACTGGAGCATTGTAGTACACCAAAATAACTGGGAGTTACTCTGGACTGTGCTGTGCTCTGACTTATAAGAAGCACTGCTTGAATATTAAGCAAAAAGTCGGTACTAGAAATATTATCATATGGAAGCTGACTGGCACGACCTGGGGATCTCAACCAGACACAGTGAAGACATCTGACCTTGCATTTTGCTACTCTGATGCTAAATACGCATGTCCAGTGTGGAATACATCTCACCACATTAAAATAGTGGCTGTGGCTTTTAATGAGACATGCCGCATTAACACAGGATATCTACGTCCTACACCATTGGAGAAATTATATTGTTTAGCTGGTATTACACCACCTGACATCTGTTGGGAAGTGGCAGCCAGTAATTAAAGGACCAGGGCATTGACATCTCCGGCTCCATCTTAAATTAAGAAATAGCTCCCTAAGATCTACAGAGATAATCATAGGAAGACCTAACCAAATGAGAGTCCAAAAGTGGCAGGCTAAAACCCGGAACTTCATCAGTGGCTGATGCTGCATGAGAAACTCCTCCCCTGGGCACACAGAAGACTGAGTGATTTGGAAGGTGCTGAACAGACTGGACTCTGGCACCATGAGATACAGAGCTAACCTTAAGAAATGGGGCTACAAAGTGGAGCCCACATCATGTGAGTGTGAAGAAGAGCAAACCACAGACTACCTACTACAATGTAGTCTGACCCCTGCCACATGCACAATGGGGGACCTTCTCACAATGACAGCTGAGGCATTCCAAGTGGCCAGCTTCTGGTCAAAGGAAATTTACTATAATGCCAAGTTTTTAACTTTGTTTGTGGTTCTTTATACATTATAACTGTATTCTCAATTTGCTTCTAACAAGATAAATAAAAATACTTTGGGAGGAGGCTAAAAAAAGGACTTGGATCTCAAATTCAGAAGAAAGAAATGTATTTTGTGATTTTTAGATTTATTATGTGCTTCACCACTTCAAGCCGCATAAGATCTACATGCCACAAATGTGCTCTAAAAATTATTATAATTTCATACAGGCTTTCAAGATCAAAGGGGCAAAAGATGCAGGCAGTTCAACTGCACTTCAGCATGCTTTGTGTGAATATTTAAATTTGGTATGCAAAATTTAGTGTTTAACAAAATCAAGTATTTAAACTTTTGAAATCTCTGGCCCCATTTTCTTCTTTTTGACACATTTATGCATTATGCCCGTTAACTATATTTCCTTGCCAGTGGCTCCTAGTCCATCAGCAGTCTTGCATGCTCAGGGCTCTGGAGGAAATATGGAAAAAGTGCTTTGCTGGCACCGGCAATATGAAATATGAATTACAAATACAAAGATAGCACTGAAAAAATGCTGATGGAGGGTTCAGCTATGAGTAAAAGATTATATATATTCAGCCCTGCTGTACAGTTTACTGCACTAAGAGAATCTATATTTTGAACTCGTCTATATGAAGAACAAGGCAGTTATTCTGGATTTACAATAGTGCGGATCAGGAAAGAAAGTGTAACATGATGCTTTCACCACATTAATTTAATTTCACCACAGTAGAAGCAACAAGACACATTTGCTGACTCTTCCATGCACCCTCATTACCATTTTAGCTACTGGGCTGAACAGCTAACCCCGTATTTTCTTGGTGTTCAATGGAAACAGAATGTATATTGGATATTCATAAGATAAAATAATGGGCTATCTGATAAAGTGCATAAAATGAACTGACAACCATGTTTACTCAGAAAGTAAGCAAATCCTATGGAAGTGTGCACAGCTACATAACACCTCTACAGCTGCAGATGATGAGCCTCAGGAAAGGAAGAATAATAAATTGTGGCAATGACCCCTGGCTGTAAGAGTTCATCATACAATGAAACACTGAGCCTTGGACCCAAGGAAGTACAAGGTTCCACCCGCTTCCACAGGAGACTTGATCATTTTCTCCTTTCCAGCTCCAGCCTTTTGCTTTTTATAGGTCAGAGACCCTTCAAAGCAGCTTTCCCCATGGGGCAAAGAGATGCAGCCAGGCAGCAAAATCACTTATATACCATACACAGAAAAAAAGCTTTTCTGAAAGCAGAACCATCTACCCAATCAAGGCTTTGGCAAGATTCATTCAGTGCTCTCCCATTAAACAGCACCAAGGAACCACACAAATTCCAGAATGACCTCAGGAAACAGCTGAAATGAACTCTGACATGCATGAAGAAGAAAGTCTCTGCCACCTGGTTTCTCTTAAATTGAAGCTACTTGGCAGAAGTATATGAATAGGTTGCATTTCTTTTGGAGAAAATAAACTTCTTAGCAAATGTACACATGATTTTAGTATAGGAAATGGGAAGAACCCAACTCAGTCAGAGCCATGGGCTATTAGGTCCAGCATTCCGTTCAAAGAGTGACTAACCATGTATCTACAGCAGACATGGGCAAACTTCGGGTGAACAGGTATTTTGGACCCAAACACCCACAATTCTGAGAGTTAAAGCCCAAAACACCTGGCGGGCCAAAGTTTGCCTATGTCTGATCTACAGGAAACCCAAAAGGAAGACATTGGTTCAACTGCATTCTTCTCATGTTCTCCAATAACCTTTACTTAGAAGCACATTGTAATAGAAGTAATATATAGCTGTCATGACTATGGGAGTGTCCATGCTGCATGATTACAGGCAATAACCAAGTTATGAACAAGATAGGTTCTGTGGATTTGTTCTTAAGTTGAATTTGCATGTAAGTTGGAACAGGTACATTTTTACAGTGTAACTCTGCATGCGCACGCACACACACACACATATAAAGAGAGAGCGCTTTGGTTAGCATAGGGAAGGATTAACACCCATGTGGTGTTTGTTTTGCTGTCTGTGCTCCTGTTCAGAAGCGTCACCTCACTTTCTGTCCCTTTGAGAATTGGATTTTGAAAATTTGGCTTGTTGTGGAAACAAGGATTGGTGATAAAGCCTCAGTGGAGACACCTTTTCCCCTCAATAACTCTTCCAGGAGTGAATTTGCCTTCCGAGCGGTAGATTTCCCTCACTTCCTGTTGTCTTACCTGCTTTGTTAATTGTGGGTTGTTTGTAAGTTGGATACTTGTAACTTGAGGACTGCCTGTATAGCAATTTAATCCCATTTCAACTGCCATGGTTCACTCCTATGGAATCTAGGGATTTATAGTTTGGTGCTGTACTTAGAATTCTCTACTCTAGTCTCTTAAACTTCAGGATTAGAATTCTGGAAGAGAATTCTGAATTACAAAACCTTCTTTTCCTTTCTAGTCATCTTGAAAAAACTTCCACAATAAACACAAAGAAATAATTAAAGCTGTTTGTTTGCCTTGGCATTCATTTATTTGTGGTAATGAATGCCAAATTATTCTATCCCCCCCACCCCCGCTTTAGCAAACATCCCATAGTGTGTGTGACAGAAAACAAGTATTTGCTTTTGACTGCTTTAGGGGCGTTATAAAGTCTACACTGCCAAATATGCTTTTTAAAAAGGAGTGTTACAAGCTACAATGTGTTTTTTGCACTGTCTATCACAGCCTGTATGTCTCAACTTGGGTTCCCTTCGGGAAACATTTAAAACTGGAAAACACTTAATAAGTACTTCTTTGTGGTCTTTATTACATCCTTCATATCCAACCAAGCTGATGAAGTCTAAAACTTCATCTTACCACCCTTTGTTTTATAGTCTATTTGTTGTATAACTTCTATGTTAATTCTAAAGATTTGTCATATATGAGAATATGCTCCTTATCCATAATATACAATTTCTGAAAAAATTGATGGGTGGGGAAGGGAGGCAGTTTAACTCTCCATGGGATCCTGATTAAGCTATTTAGTGCCTCCCAAGTGAATGAATGTCTCCTTTTGCACCATATCCAGATCCCATTAAAGAGAACTTATCTGTTGTAGTAGGTAAGGTAAAGGTTTTCCCCTGACATTAAGTCCAGTCATGTCCGACTCTGGGGTGTGGTGCTCATCTCCATTTCTAAGCCGAAGAGCCGGCATTGTCCGTAGACACCTCCAGGGTCATATGGCCGGTATGGCTGCATGGAGTGCCATTACCTTCCCGCCAGAGTGATACCTCTTGATCTACTCACATTTGCATGTTTTCGAACTGCTAGGTTGGCAGAAGCTGGGGCTGACAGCGGAAGCTCACGCCGCTCCCTGGAATCTAACCTGTGACCTTTCGGTCAATAAGCTCAGCAACTCAGTGCTTTAACCCACTGTACCACCGGGGGCTCCCTGTTGTAGTAGGTAATATTATTATAAATATTATTATATAAAGTACCGGTACGAGTCAGGCTATGTAAACAACCAGCAATCCAAACTGTTTCCACCATCCCTAAATTTAAACTACTGCATACAATAATATAAACAATAATTGTTACTATTCTGCACAAATTGCTTGGCTGAGCCAGGAAGGTAACCAAAATATTACAGACTACAATCCTGATATTGAAGCAATGGCCTACACCTCAAAGTGAGCATGGAATGATTTTCTTTCAAATGGGGTCCAATGGGAGATTGGCTAGTCTTGGGGTTTTAAATGGCAAACACAATGCATGGACACAATTTATTTAAAGTGAACCATTAAATCAGGAGTCTGCATTTTTCAGAAGAATTTTATCGTAAGTAATAATGCTAGAAGGATGAATCAAATACTAATGTATCTTCTTGAGGGATAGCTGAACTATGTTTTCATCCCCTTAAATCTTAACCTTTACTTTTAATTAGAAGGGAGACATTTTGCAGCAGGACATAGGATAATATAACTGACAAAATTTCAAATCTTGATTATCCACATTCTGATTAGGTAGCATTGATTTTCTGCCTGTTCTGAATCTGTTGTGATACATGCAGGGGCAGCTCGTCCATTACGCTAAGTAAGCGGTCGCAGAACACCTTTTTTTTGCCAGGGGCGCACAGGCGCCTCTGTAAGTGCCCCTCAACTGCCACTTGAGGAGCGCCCCCTCAGCTCACAACAGCCCTAGCAGTCCGGGGGGGAGCCTCGGCTTTCTTGCCTTGCTGCAGGGCGATCCTCTTCCCAAAGGGGCTGGGCCCTTGAGCCTCGCCTAGCCCCTCTCGTTCCTGCTCCACCTGGCCACCGGGTGCGTGAGCAGAGCCAGCGCTCAATCATTCTCCGCGTTTGATCCCTTCCCCATGACCGGCTCCCTTTCCCAATCCCCCGGCGCTCCACCTGCCTCCTCTCCTCTCCCCAATCTGCGGGTGGGCCAAGGGGCGGAGCCGCCGCGCCTGGCCCGCTTCAGGTCCGGAGGCGTGTCTGAAGACCCCAGTGTGCGCACCAAAAGTTGCCTCTTCTCCTGACTTTCTCTTCAGCCATTGGGACCAAGAGAGAGAGAGAGAGAGAGCCCCTCCGGCTGGAGGTATCTCCCTCCTCCGCTCCCTCCTTTGTTTTTGCACCTACCTTCAGGAAAGGTGGGCATCTCCACCTCTGTCTCTCTCTCTCTTGGTCCCAATGGCTGAGGAGAAAGTCAGGAGAAGAGGTGACTTTTGGTGCACACGCCGGGGTCTTCAGGCACGCCTCCGGACCCAAAGCGAGCCAGGCAAAGGAGGAAGTGCAGCAAGTGTAGTTACTGGGATGTATAGTTCACCTACAATCAAAGAGCATTCTGAACTCCACCAATGATGGAATTGAAACAAATATGACACACAGAACTCCCATGACAAACAGAAAATACATATCAATGATTGGTTGGGGGGGGGGGGGGGGCGCCAAAATACTGTTTGCTTACCGTTGAAAATTACCTAGGGCCGCCTCTGGATACATGTAATTTAAAATTCATTTTACAGAGTTGTGTAAATTGACCTGGGAAGGCCAAGAGATAGTAGTTTGAGTCTAAACAGGATATCTGCTTTTTTAGGAGCAGCTCTCACAAATCAGGCAAACACCAACCCATGCTTTCCACATTGGTATCTTGTTTCAGTTTGCTATTTGATTCTGAAGGTCTGAAATCCCTTTGTAAAACAAAAGAACAAATATGCACACACAAACCAATTTACTAATGAGAGTTCTCAACTTAAGTATTCCAGTGAAACATGCACACCGGGATTCTAATCATCATCATCATCATCATCATCATCATCATCATCATCTATACCCCGCCACAATCTCCCCCAACGGGGACTCAGGGTGGCTTACATGAGGCCAGGCCCAAATAACAAATTAGAATAAAATAAAATACAAGTTACAATAAAATAAACAACATTCTTGGTGAATGTTTTATTTTCTTTCAGTGTAGAATGGAAAGAAAAAAAAATGTATTTTCACATTTGTAAATGTAAGTGAATTTTCACTGTAAAATTAACTGTTAAGACCTGGTATTTTTAATTTTAATAACTACTACTACTACTACTACTACTACTAATACCGTGTCTGCAGAAAATGTCTGAAAGGCTGATGAAGATACTACTTAGATATTAAAAAACGTTAACTAAAATTTTTGTAGTACAATCCTATATTGAAAATTCTAACAGTCTATCTTAATTTTTTAGGGCTGACAGCACCTTTTAAAATACATTATACTATCAAGTTCAGATCTAATTATCCCCTTATATTCTTAGAAAAAAATCTAAAGTTTTTCAGTTCTCCAACTGTACAGTGTTTAACAATAATATAACCGTGGAAATGTAACTGAATATACTGAAAATAGATGGTAGGAAGCACTTTCATAGTCTAATAAAGAAAAATGGATGAGGGAAACCAAAGGTTGAAAAGAAAGTTAATTAGAAAACTATTTTCTATATTTTGGCTAATTTTATACTTGGTAATTCAGGTTTTAAACATCTTGGCAGAGGAATTAGCAGGTTGGCCTGCCTTATATAACTGTTTCAATTCTGATATTATGCCACCTTCTGAAAGCCCTGTTATTAACTCCTGTCATGGCTTCTGCAGTCGGTCTCTTGTCAATAACATTTAACTTTGTGGGAGAGGCTTAATGTGATGATTAACAACAACACAATCATGGGAATATCTGCTTCATAGTACTGCTCCTAGACATTGATGATAAAAAAGGAGGAAGGAGAATGTAATGATGCAGAAAAACACAAGATTGAATTCATTTTTAGCCGATGGAGATCTTCATTTCTCTCTCAAGCATGAAGTAAACAGAGCCATGCCACAAGCCATGCAGTACGAGTGACATGCAGATTTTTAAAATTACGTTTGACAAGAGTTAGTAATAACCAACAGTGCTTTTCAGATGCAAGCATTGTTATACTTGATCTCTGGGGACCTCAGTAGCCAAATGGCATGTTACATTCAGGGGAAAAAACTGTCTTGTGACCGCCGCAAGTCCAGTTTTCATGGCTACCTACCCGTATTGGTCAGGCTGATGCATCATGGGAGCCTGAGCGTTGCCATAGTTGGGGTGCTGTGAAGAAAACATGGGGCGTCCGCCAGCCCCAGACTGGCTGGGATAAGCAGGCGACCTAATGTATGGTGGCCTAAAGCAGAACAAAAGAACAGCTTCTTTGGATTTGTATTAGACCACAAGCATGAACCATCTTGTCAGCTACAATCCTTCTATACAGAAGCATGTAGGGTTCCCACTGCTGGGCAAACAGCCCCATAGTCTTCTATCTGTTAGGAACCCAAGAGAAAAATGCTACATTTTCAAACCTCTAGGATTAATAAGGATTCTGTCTATATTCTATTTACATTTTGATAAAGTTCTAATGACTGTACAGTCATCATATACTGTAGGTGTTAGGAGGGGTACTACGGGAGGGCTGAGTTTTCAGATGTTGTACTTTGATTACTGTCAAGTAGGCACTGAAATTTAAGTCCATAAAGTGGCTATCAGGTTCAGATTTTGAGTGTGAAAGCAAACAATTATTTGTTTATTTTTCAATCAAGTGCATGATGCAAAATCTATCATGAAAATTACAACAGTGCACTTCGTTTTATTGGCACTTATTAACTTTTAAAATTAAAATTATTTTCTTCCTAAACAACATGGTCTTCCTAAATTCATGAGGTGTCCAGGTTATTTCTCTGAGAGATAGTGGGTGTTTAGCCTATTAAGGTGACACATAACAGCTATTTACTCCCTGAAAAGTAAAAATAAGGTGTCAATTCCCAAAATAATAAAACCTGCTTTCAGCCCTCTAATGTATGTTCAAAGGCTCTAATAACATATTGTCTCTTTTCTGATAATCATGAAATTGCATGCATTTCAAGTATAATATTGTAAGATATCAGAGCTTTTTAAAAGTGTGTCCTATTGCATACAATTTCTGGCTATTAATATGTATGTTATCTGTACAAGTTTTTAGTATACACCTATGTATTAACAATGTCACAATTTTGCAAAATAATAATGAAATCCCATTTCCTCTTTAATAATAGTACTAGTGTATTGAACTAAACGGAAACATACACATAAACTAAGAGTCCAAATAAGATGATGTATACATGTTCTCATAAGTGCCTATGGAAAATGAGAGATCCAGGAAGAGGAGATAGAATGTCCATACATTTTCAAAAGCAGAGATTGGAACTCTCTAATCTTGTATATTTTCTTCAAGATTTTGGAAATATTATTCCATATTAATAGCTCTGGTGGAAAAATTTGATTTTATTTGACGAGATGTGGAAAAGTCTCCCTACATGTGACTGCAGGACTAGGTACTAATAATGCAGACTTGAAACCCCACCTTGTTCTCAGGATGGCAAATATAGATTATGCATTCTGGCTAGCTTTAAAATACTGGTCCAACATAAGACTGGCTCACCTTCCATTTGGCAGTAAAATTTGATCAATTTTCTCAAAACATCAAATGAAATCTATGAATCCGACAACATTGCTTCCTTTACCCTCTTCTTCTCAACAACTTATTCTCCCACCTGGCTGTATTTAAATGTACTGAGGTATATGTACTGAGGTAAACCACTGAAGTAAACTTCAGAGCTAGTGTCCTTCTAAAGTCACCTTAAAACTTGGTGGTTGCTTGTCCTTAATATTTTAAGACAGAAAACATGTTTTTAAAACTATCAGTTGCTTTATTTCATAGTCAAGCATATTTTCAGTGGATGCATACCTGCTCTGGGCGGAGTTTGCAGCAGCTTGCATCACTGCTGCAGCCGCCTCCTGTGCCTTACGATTTACAGTTGGCATGGGTGGTCCCATCCCTGGGCCTCCCTGCTGAGACATCCCTGGAGAACTTGGGGTCATGCTGCTCATGTTTCCTGGAAACGACCTGCTCTGCATCCCAGCTGATGGCATTCGTCCCAGGGGCATAGTACCACAAGGTTGGCCCGGCCCCTGTCCATGCATCTGGTTGCTGGCATTAATACCCATGCCAGGTCCCGGGCCACTGTAGCTTGTGTTGGTAATTCCAGAGTATGGTGGCTGTCTGGAGTAGTTTCCTAAAGAGAGTGATACACAAAAGAAGAAAATAAAGTTACAACTTTTGATTGAGTGAAATCTCTTGATGGAAAATTGTATCCAATCCAATAGTTCCAGCCTTGCAAGATGTGTGTGTGTGTAGAACGCCTATTTATCATCCAATTAATATATGCTTGATACTGTGGTTTTCCAGAACTGGGGTTCTATAAGTGATGTTTGCCTCCCTGGACAGCTTGGTGGGAGAACATGGAACCAAGGCAGAGCCTGAGCGGGGACTTCTTGAACCTTGGCTAAAAGAGTGGGGAAAACAGAACCAACATGGGATGAAAGGAAAAGAGCATTTAAGATGAAGTCGTTGGGATGACTGCAGTAGATTGGACTGCTTCTTGGTTTACTGGGGAGCTGGCAGTGATGAAACAGAGGCTAGAGTGCTACTGGTGGAAGACTTGGAATGCATCTGATTGAACATGGGCTAGACCCTTGCTTAAGGCCTACTCCATGGCAATGAGGGAAGCCAGGAAGGTTTTCTCGACTGCCCGCATTGCAACTGCAACAAATCGACCAGCAGAGTTATTTCAGGCGGTCAGAGAACTCCTTCATCCTCTTGAGGGGGAGGAGATCCCTGACCATTTGACAACTCAATGTGGCAGGTTTGCACATCATTTTGCAGATGAAGTCACTCGGATATGTTCTGACTTAGATGCCAGTTTTAGAGCAGTACCAAGGGATGTAGCTGAGGCACCTGTCTGTCCGGTTTTAATGGATTTGTTTCAGTTTGTTCAGTCTGATGATGTGGATAAGATCCTTGTAGTGGTGAGAGTGACCACACATGTGCTAGATCCTTGCCCTTCCTGGCTTATCAAGCATGCCAGTGGAGGATTAACTGAGTGGTTTACTAGGATTATAAATGCCTTGTTGGAACGGGGACAAATACCATCAAGTCTAAAAAATGCAATAGTGAGACAAATTTTGAAGAAAGCACCCCTAGATTCTCAGTACTGAATAACTACCAGCCTATTTCTAATCTTCCCTTCCTAGGCAAGGTTCTAGAGCAAGTGGTGGCTTCTCAGCTCCAGGGTTTCTTGGATGAAACCAATTATCTTGATCCATGGCAGTCTGGTTTCAGGCCTGGTCACAGTATGGAGATGGCTTTGGTCACCTTGGTGGATGACCTCTGTAGAGAACTAGACAGGGGGAGTGTGTCCTTGTTGGTTCTTTTGGATATCTCTGTAGCTTTCGATACCATCGACCATGGCTTCCTTCTGGGGCAGCTCTCCAAAATAGTGAGCTGCCCCAGAAGGGGGCATTGCTTTGCAGTGCCTCTGCTCCTTCCTGTAGGATTGCACCCAGTTGGTGAAGCTGGGGGACACCTGCTCGGACGCCTGGGTACTGACCTGTGGGGACCCGCAAGGTTCCATTCTATCCCCCATGCTTTTTAATATCTACATGAAACTCCCGGGGGGCGGTAATCCGGAGTTTTGGAGTTCGGTGTCATCTGTGCACAGATGACATTCAATTCTACTACTCCTTTCCACCAAACTCCAAGAAAGCCCCCCAGATCCTGGACCAGTGCCTAGCAGCAGTGATGGACTGGATGAGGGCTAACAAGCTGAAACTTAATCCAGACAAGACAGAGGTCCTCCTGTTCGGTCATGGGGCCAATCGAGGTATAAGGTGGCAACCTGTGCTTGGTGGGGTTGGACTCCCCCTGAGGACACAGGTCCGCAGTCTGGGGGTCCTCCTGAATTCAGCGCTTGATATCCGGGTGTTGGCAGTGGTTGGGAGAACCTTCACACAGTTAAAGCTTGTGTGCCAGCTGTGACTGTACCATGAGAAGTCTGATTTGACCATGGTGGTCCATGCCTTGGTCACATCCACATTGGATTATTGCAATGCACTCTACGTGGGGGCCCCTTTGAAACTGCAACTGGTGCAAAGGTCGGCAGCCAGGCTTCTAACTGGAGCTAATTACAGGGAGTACACAACGTCCCTATTAAAGCAGCTCCACTGACTGCCGATAACTTTCCAGTCCCAATTCAAGGTGCAGGTTACGACCAAAAAGCCCTAAACGGTTCAGGCCCTGCCTATCCTCGTGATTGCTTCTTCCCCTATGAGCTGGGACGAGCTCTAAGATCTGCTGGGGAGGCTCGCCTCTCACTTCCACCAGCATGATAATCATGGCTGGTGGGGACAAGGGAGAGGGCTTTCTCAGTTTTTGGAACACCCTCACCAGAGAGATTAGGCAAGCCCCCACACTGTCCTCCTTTTGTAGAGATTTGAAAATCTGGATGTTCCGGCAAGCAGTCGAGATTGATTCCCTAGTTATACATGCCCAGTCCCTAAATCCTCAGATACTACTCTGTTTTGCACTTCATCCATTTCCCTGGCCCTATGATATGCTATTTGCACTATCCCTTGCCCAGCCCTTTTATTACTTGGCCATGCCCATTTTAGAAATCTTGGCCATTGTTTTTGTTGAACCTGGTCTGATAGACATCCAATGTAATCTATTCTGTTATGTCTTGTCTGTTTTATCTTGTTTTGTAAAGAAAGAAGGCTGGCTGCATTGGCTAACAGATTCTAGCTACTGTATTCCTAAAACTTGAGTTTCTCAAGCTCTGAAAACAGTTCATATCTTACTGTAGAATTAATCTGCATCATATAAACACTAGCAGAATAAAGCGGTACTAATTATGATACTGCATTTAAGTTAGTTACTTTCAGTTTCCCTTGTTTGGGCCAAATGTGGACTAAGAGTAGTATAGGAAGCACCTGCAAATATAGGTGAATCTTCTTCATGGAAGTGGTTCTGCTTAGTGTAGACTAGGATGACAAGAATATGATAATCATGCAGAAAGAAAAAAAGAATGTTGATTTTTCATCAACAACTAAATAAACAAATACCAGCAACATGTGAGACATAAAGCCAGGAATGAGAAATACAAACTTATTTCCATGTTTCTCTAATAGATTAGTAATTTGCTGGCAATGGCTTTGACAGCAAACAGATGGATGCACCATTAGATACAATGAATGCAGCAGATGCTGAGCCAGTCCCCATCAGCTGGACGTGTCAGGCAGCCAAGTGCAAGGAGCCCACACTTTTCAAGTGGGTACTGGTTGGCACAGCAGCCTTGGAACATTAACAAGCATTCCATTCTCTCTTCAGCCAATGGATTTCAGATTCCAAATCTACTCTACAAATTAGTATTGAATCCAGGAGTTTTGGAGCCTTACATAGAGAAGAAAGGAAAATTCTGAGCAAGGCGGAATTAGAATAGAAGACAGAAGACATGGAAGACAGCAGATGCACCAGCTCCCTCTACCAGGAACTGGAACACTTATGTTTGAAAGAAAATGCTTTTGGGTTACTTGATGTATTTATCATGCCCAAGTCATTCATTTTAATACTCAATAGATCTGTGTGACAAGAATCAAACTAGGAAAGAAAACTGAAGTTACTTTAACTTGTCTCAAGGCCACAACTGGAAACACAATCTGCCAGGGAATCAAACACATTTAAGATGGCATGTTTATATCAAATTGTATAGAGTATAAGCTGCAAATAAATAATATACATTTATATATTTATATATGTTAAACTGCACATCTATTTGGATCAAGTCTGCTTTCTTGATTGTTCTGTACAGTATTTCGTTTTTGGGCACTAAAGTATACTACATAGACATATTATTTATAATAAAAAATCCAATAAAAAGAAAGTTAGTGCTGCATAGCACTTTTAAACAGATTCTAGATATCAGAGTTCTTGTGAATTCTTGTGAAGTTTTGTTAGATGCTAGCTATACACACTGTTTATTTGCTACAAAGTGTAGGACATTCTCACTTTAACTGTACATTGACGGGAATTCACTGAAGCACACTGACCAGAATTGTGTTTGGGATGTATGAATGGTATGTATGTTGGGACATCATTGCACAATGAATATATTCTCATAGAATTATAGAGACAGAAGGGTCATGCAGGAAGACACATTCAAAGGAGTGCATTCAGATTACAAAACAAGAGATGGCAATCCAATCTCTCTTTAAAAACCTCAAAATAAAAAGATTCCACCACTCTGTGAGGGAGCATATTCCACTGCCAAACAGCTCTTAGAATGAGGAAGTTCTTCCTAATGTTTAGGTGGGATCTCTTGTTTTGTAATCAATGCACGCCTTTGTGTTCTAGCTTCTGGAGCAGCAGAAAACAGATTTGCTTCCTCATCAACAAGAAAGACTTCAAATCATTTAAACATAGCTATCATGTCCCCTCTCTACCTTCTATTCTGTAGACTACACAAGCATAACTCAGTCTAAGACATAGGGCATGGTTTCCAGACTTTTAAACATTTTTGTCAACCTCTTCTGGACATGTTTCACTTTGTCAATATCCTTGAATTGTGGTGCCCAAAATGGTGAGATCTGCCCAAATCAGAATAGAGTGTTACAATTACTTCTTTTGATCATTCTAGACACTATACTCCAATAGCATGGCTACTACAGTCTCTTTGCACATCTTGTTAAATATTGCTGCCACCACTGCACTTCACCTCAAGTGACCAAAATGGTGGGTGCAATACTTTCTTTAGGCTCCCCCAACATTGCTGCTAAATGAGACGAGTGGAGTGGAGTCAAAGAAGGGGAAACATAGTAATTTCTTAGTGGAAATAGATTTTAACAGAATCCTCTACCTTAAAAGTGGCATAACATTAGCAATTAAAACAGTGTTATATTGATGTATTGTTATATTGATGTAGTTATCATGATTACTGTTTTAATTGCTAATGTTGTGCACTTCGTATACTGATTTGGTTGTAAACCGCTCTGAGTCGCCTATGGGCTGAGAGAGAGCGGTATACAAATGAAATAAATAAATAAATAAATAGTTTAAATAAAATAATAAAATAAAATAAATATATATTTTATAAGCTATAGATATTCAAGGTCAACATAAACTAAAAGTAGTGTATGCACAACTATACTTCCTTACTCAATTTGGGTCTTAGGAAATTGAAGTAACTTTTTGAAAAATGGAGACAAAAACATGTAGGATGTCAGATGGCCATTGCGTAGAGCAGACGTTGCCATGAGCCATGCCTTGGCCATTGGGATTGATTTGACATCCTCTTCCTTCTTTGTCCTCCTCCTCCTTGTTTGCTGCTGTCTCTAAATTGGGCCACGAATGATTACTCCAAGCCATAGCAATGGCTACTAGAACCCCCTGTCCAAGCTATGGTTTTAAATTCTGTTTTGGATTATAAACTATGATTTCTGACAGAAGTCTCCAATACCAAGGCCCCTGCATTTAGACTTAAAACTTCCTTGTGCATTGGTTAAGAATGATGAAGCTATTGTTTCAACAAAATCTGGTGATCCATGTTTGGGAACCACCGGTATACTCTTGACTGCACTTTCCATGTGATAGCAAACTATGGCTATTGTCCAATAAACCATTTTTCCCTTCAGAAAAATTCAGGTGTCCAGATTAGAGTCTCGTTTTCTATAACTGGGGGATTTTCACAAAAGGATAGATACATTTGCATAAGAACATCAAATAAAAATGGAATCTGGAGAAAGAAAAGGCTATCTTTAGATAAATTTTGGAAGTAGCCTTTCAACCAAATCTGGTGATCCAAATTTGGAAGACTTTTTAAACTGACATTAAGGCATTGAATGTTTGCTTTTTTGTATGTTGAAATCCACCCTGAATCCGCTCGGGGAGATAGGATGGAATATAAAGATGATGATGATGATGATTATTATTATTATTAGACTTGGCATTTTCATTTCACATGTATATTTAGTTTTGAATAAAAAGTCTGGTGAAACAGGAATTTTGTAGGGCAGGAACCTGTTTCTCTCCTTTCATATTCTTTGTTCCTCTAGGACCAAATTTTCTGTTAAAGATGTAATGCTAAGGAATACATCTACTATGCTAAGAAGTATGCACGCAGAAGAGGTAAAGAAAAAAAAAGTGGACACATAGACAGTAATTGAGAAGGAATCCAGATTTTTTTCATTATGACAAAAAGTAATTAACAGAAGGTGGAAATAAATCAAGTGGGCCCTATACATGCCAGGGGATAAGGGGTGTAGACTATAATAAATTACAACAAACACTCTGGAAAGTTTAGTGGACCTAGGTAAGATTTAGAAAAATGTTATACTCTTTCATTGGAAACCATGTTCATCCAGATCTAAACTTTTGGACAAGCTTGAAAGACACACAAATCCATAGAGGTGAGCCAATAAAATAACAAAATGAAACACTGCAAAAATGAAGGTTTCATATCACTGCCGGAATTTCTTCAAGTATGTCTCTGAAGGCCGATTTAAACATTACAGCCTCCATGCACAGTCTGCTAAAAAGGAGATCTCCTTGGACCACTTACTATGGCAGACTCAACACTTGCTCATTTCTTTCATGCCCTTTTTCTAAGAGACTGTGACAGTCTATGACACCACATCTTAATAGCCTTAGCACAAACAACTGCATCATCTCCGCCACAGAGGCACATTTTCTGTGACTTCCACTGTTAAGGTGAAGCACACATTGTACGTGTTTTGGCCAAGATAAGAGACAAAAACCTCACTACCTCTGAGAATGCTTGCCATAGATGCAGGCAAAACGTCAAGAGAGAATGCCTCTAGAACATGGCCATATAGTCTGAAAAAACCTACAACAACCCAGTGATTCCGTCCATGAAAGCCTTCGACAATAAAGAGACAAAAATATTTTCGATATTATAACGTGACTGGACTGCTCTCAAAGAAGCATCTCTGGCAGCTTTTTCATGGAGCTCTAAATCAGCCCTATGTGGCCATGTTAGAGTGTGCTCTTACTGAGTATTTTCCAAGACATTCACCAAGAATCTGCCATATTAAAAGATTAAATATAAATTAGAATTGCTGTCAGTGTTTCTATTTAAGAAATGATCTTACCTTGTGGTCCATACTGGTTCACCTGAGATCCATATGTGCCACTGGAGTTATTCTGTGGGAAGCTACCAATTCCAGAATGCATTTGGCCTCCAGGGGAAGGATGAGGGGACATGGAAGGCCCAGACGGTTGAGCTGCATATTGAGACAACTGAGGATTTCTCTGGATGCCTGCCATGAAACCTAAAAGAAAACAAACACAACAGAAGGACAGATTAAGGACTAATTCCAACATTAATGTCATTTAAATTTGTTCCTATCACATTCTGTTATAAATTGATAGAGCTGATCTAAGATACTTACAAAGGTATTTTAGTTTTGAAGTGAGACTTTGTGACTACAGTGATAATAAGATGATTTGGATAATGTTCCATGTGAGAAAAAATCTGGAAAATTCAATTTATTCATTTGTCGTGTCACGGCAACCAGTGAATTGTATTACATTTCTAACAGAACAAAACAAACAGACAGACAGACAAAATACAAAATTTGCGAGTTTGGTAGTTGATTAAATGTCCTTTGACCAGTAGCTGGCCACTTGGGAGTGCTTCTGGTGTTGCTGCAAGAAGGTCCTCCATTGTGCATGTGGCAGGGCTCAGGGTGCATTGCAGCAGGTGGTCAGTGGTTTGCTGTTCTCCACACTCGCATGTCGTGGATTCCACTTGGTGGCCCCATTTCTTTTTTTTTTTTTTTGAATATTCTTTATTCACATTTTCAATAAGATATATATAAAAAGACATTGAGTGTTGGGGTGGGTAAGGGGGGGGGAGTAGGATGGGGGTGACGGAAGGGGCGGGGGTGGAAGGTCAGATAGCGGGGGGGGGGGGCAACGAAGGGTAGGGTAGTAGGTTAGGAAAGGGGAGGGGTACAGTATTATTAAAAAAAAGCTTGACTTCCAAAATAGTCGGCGGAGGATGATCCAAAATTTGTTGTCTCTTTTCTTCTTCCGTCTTATTTGCATCCACTACCTTAGGGCCAACAATCTTGTACGATGTTTTTCTTTTCTTTTAGGTATGACCTCATTAGTTCCCAGTCCGTCCTTCTTTTCTTATTTTTATCATGTACTGAATTGGCAAGGGAGTCCATTTCCATTAAGTCCCTGGCTTTTAATAGCCAGTCTTCTATCGTAGGAAGCTCTTTTTGCTTCCACTTGCTCGCTAGTACTGTTCTTGCTGCTGCCGTGAGGTGGAAGAGAACTCTGTCCTTGTTGGTGTCTAGGTTGAAGTCTAATAGGTGAAGTAGATAATATTCAGGTTTTAAGTCAAATTTTGTCTGAATAATTTGTTGGGTCTGTGGCCCCATTTCTTGAGGTTGGCTCTGCATCTCATGGTGCCAGAGCGCAGTCTGTTCAGTGCCTTCCAAGTCGCCCAGTCTTCTGTGTGCCCAGGGGAGAGTCTCTCATTTGGTATCAGCCATTGGTTGAGGTTCTGGCTTTGAGCCTCCCACTTTTGGACTCTCACTTGCTGAGGTGTTCCAGCGAGTGTCTCTGTAGATCTTAGAAAACTATTTCTAGATTTAAGTCGTTGACGTGCTGGCTGATACCCAAACGGGATGAGCTGGAGATGTCTCTGCCTTGGTCCTTTCACTATTGGCTGCTACTTCCCGGCGGATGTCAGGTGGTGAAATACCGGCTAAGCAGTGTAATTTCTCCAGACACCCCATTATAATGCAGCATGTCTCATTAAGAGCCACATCTACTGTTTTAGCATGGTGAGATATGTTCCACACCAGGCATTCATACTCAGCAGCAGAGTAGCATAGCGCAAGGGCAGATGTCTTCACTGTGTCTGGTTGTGATCCCCAGGTTGTTCCAGTCAGCTTTCGTATGATATTGTTTCTAGCACCCACCTTTTACTTGATGTTCAGGCAGTGCTTCTTGTAGGTAAGAGCCCGGTCCAGAGTGACTCCCAGGTAGTTGGGTGCATTGCAATGCTCCAGTGGGATTCCTTCCCAGGTGATCTTCAGAGCTCGGGATACTTGTCTGTTCTTGAGATGAAAAGCACATGTCTGTGTTTTAGATGGGTTGGGGATCAGCTGGTTTTCCCTGTAATAGGCAGTAAGAGCACCTAGAATTTTGGAGAGCTTCTGTTCTACCATCTCAAAGCTCCCTGCTTGAGCAGTAATGGCACGATCATCAGCATAGATGAAACTCTCTGTCCCTTCTGGCAGTGGCTGGTCATTTGTGTAGATGTTGAACATGGATGGAGCAAGCATGCTCCCCTGAGGCAGGCCATTCTTCTGTTTCCACCATCTACTTCTCTGGCCCTGGAACTCAACAAAAAAACTCCTGTTTTGTAGCAGGTTTCCTATGAGGCGGGTGAGGTGGTAGTCCTTTCTGATATTATACATTTTTCTCAGGAGGAGGCAGTGGTTCACAGTATCATAGGCTGCTGACAGGTCTATGATGACAGCTCCTATGATCTGCTGCCTTTCAAAGCCATCTTCTATATGCTGAGTCAGGTTCAACACTTGCGATGTGCAGCTTTTGCCTTTCCTGAAGCCAGCTTGCTGTGGGATCAGACATGGGTCTATTTTTTCCGTAATTCTATGCAAAATAAATTTCTCCAGAACTTTGTAGAGGTGGCACAACAGGGAGACTGGTCTGTAGCTTTTTGGGTCATTATGGTCTTTGCCTGGCTTCAAGATGGCGATGACTCTTGCTTTCCTCCAGATTTTGGGGATCCGACAGGATGCAGTGCAGTTGTTCATCAGCTCCAGCAGCCAGCGCCTTGCTTTTGGGCCAAAGTTCTTGATTTGTTCCATCCATAGATCATCCAGGCCAGCTGCTTTGCCATTTTTACATTTATTGAGAGCCATGTCCAATTCAGTAGATGTAAAGGGTTCAGAATTGCAAGACATCCGGGTGTCCCCTGGGCAACGTCTTTGTAGACGGCTGATTCTCTCGCTCCAGAAGTGACCAGAAGCGACTTGCAACATGCAAGCAAGCAAGCAAAACAACCAACGGACCTTTTCAGGACCAACCATGACAATAATCTCAATCAACATTGAAGGCATGTCAGCTGCCAAAGAACAACTGCTCTATGAACTGTGCCAAGATAAGAAATGTGATGTGCTGTGTGTCCAAGAAACACACAGGGATGAACAACAGAAATGGCCAAAAGTTCCAGGAATGGTTTTAGTAGCGGAAAGACCACATGCGCAGTATGGAAAATTCAATACTAATTGAAGAATTTATTATTAGAAGTAAAAATAAGATGACAAACCAAAAAAAAATATGAAACTGCTTTTAAGGCTGTTATTAAAGGATGCTTTTTATATACTTTATGCAAGTGGTATAAATAGCGGTCAAGATATCCATCCAACATTTAAGGACATGAACATTTGTTATAAATATTCAGTTAAGTACTGATACCCGGTAATTCCACAAAAATTACCCTTGTCATCTTGCTCTTTGTTGTGCAGAGTAAGAGCTGGGAGTCATTAAACTTGCCTGTGCCATAGTAGTTGGCCACAAAGATCACATTTATGTTAACAACCAGCAGTTATAGTGCAAAAAAGCTTAAGCAACAAGATTATTTTATCTATGGCAATTTATGATTTCATTTTGCAGAGGGGAACCAAAGTTGCTATCTTTGATCTTCACTCAGTGCAATATATTTTAAGTGAAATTGTTTGGGTGCTTGTGTCTCACTTTGATCCTGAGAAGAATATTTTGGGAAGGAGAGTTTTTAAGAGCAGAAGCACAGATTCAATCTGCAGTCCTTAGAAAGGCAGGGCCAGGCGATTCTTTGCTACTCTAAGCAATAAACAGGAGACTAACAGGATCAGCGTAAGATTCCAGTAGAATCACTGTTGCTCAAAAACAACTCACTGCTTGATATATGCTGTTTTCAAATCAATTTGCCTCCTGCCCTTTTGAGTTTAGAGTTACAACAACAAGCCTGTCATGGGGGAAATTACTCTTCACAAAGCTCTTAAATAGGGAACTAGTACTAGAAGCACTATGTTCCAGTGTATTGGTTCTGTGGAGAAGGAAATCACATGTCATTGGGACTATATGTCCAAAAGCAAGATTGTCTTACAAAAATGTAGTCAGGTAAGTATTTATGTTACATTTCATCTTGTTTCGGTTTTCTCCTTCCTTTCCCCAAAATACATCTTCATGTTTGTAGCAGACATATGCTTTCTTCTCCCAATAAATGTTGAATTTGTTTTACTGTTCCAGTGGAAAAAGTGTAATTTTACTTGTTGTTTCTTTGGGGGTCAAAATTTACAGATGGAAGATAGGATTGGAGATTGAATTGTAAAGGAAACGGGGCACACGCACTAGGCAATTAAACACAGAAACGGAAAACACAAGCATGTCTAAGAACGGAAATAGAAGTACCAACTGTCTTAGTATAAACTATTTCACTAACACAAATATTTTGTATGTTTTTTATGTCCAATACAGGAAGAAGTATTTATCAATATGAAAGGTAATCTAATCTCCTAGTACTGCCTCTAACAAGTAAGGCAATTTTAACACTACTTATTGATCCTTTAAATAACAATTGCCTTTTCCAAAGCAACATCAAATATGAGATGGATACAATGAGTTTGATGCATATACTATACAGAGATATGAGTTAAATTGATAAGAACCTCTAAAACACAATAATATGGAGAGTCATATGAAATGGGTACTGAACTATCCAATCAGATTGCATGAAAAGCTTCCACTGGGTTCATACATTGAAGGTCATTGTGGTTCTTTAACTAACTTTAAGAGGAGAGGGATATGCCAGTTATGAAAGGAGTGCAAAGTGGACTTTATCAAGATTCAAGGATTATATAATAATATTTATAATGCATGGAGCAAACTATTAACAAAACACTATCTTTAAAAATTTTCAAGAGCAGAACAGTCTCTGCCAAGGAGCCAAAGCATTACAAAATCAATTGGAACAGAATCAAAGAAGCAATGGAAAATGAAGGCAGGGTGCTGTCTTAACTAGCTTCTAATAACAGATCATCTTCCACTTCACAAAAAGTCAAATACTTGATTTTTAAAAGCAGTGGGGGAAAGAAACTATAAATGCCTCTACAAAGAAACCAGGTTAATGTGAGTCCTCCCTCATCATAGTTAATTTGACCAACAGTTCTTCTGATTTCCAGTTGTCTTCCTGTTCTGATGAGCAGTTTCATTAGCTAATATATATTTCAAGGTATTTTTGTGGGTATTTCTTAATTAGAGTAGAGGACTGAGGGTTCAATGGATTACAATAACATACTTTGGGTTGCCTTCCCAATCATTCATTTTTATGTTTGCATATGCTGTGGTGCACAGAATGACTGGCTTGTTTTTTTTTTTTTACACCAATTCAACAAAATGTGCTTCTCTACTGCTTGGGTGAAATCAGAGTTACCGTATATCCCCAATCACTTTATTTCCAAGGCTGTTGATGCCAATTTTCTTCTTCTCAAAAATGCCTACTTTCCAGTGAGTTCTTGTTGATTTTAAAACCTTCCATGTTTACATTCTGTATACTGTCTTTAGTATTTATTTGTTTTCCCATATCTCTTCACAAACTGAATTGCTTTGGTGAAGGCAGAAAATAATGACCTAGCTAAAGCTTTAACCCAGACCCCCTAGTGTTTCACCAGCTGTGCTATTAAGTTAAGTGGCTGAATCTCTCCCACTTCCCTCTCTGAAATGAAAAAAAGACCCCATCTATGTATGGCAAGCAGTGATGTTTACATTTATCCCCTCCCCTTCTTTACCCTCTTCCCGTCTAGCCATGAAATTAATATAATCTATCATTGATAAATTGGAATCGGGGGAAGGATTAGACAGCTCACCCAGATGGTAGCTTAGGAAAAAAAAACCCCATCCGTTCCTTATGTAAATCCGATCTAATGCTGTCTCATATACACATCACAGTGATGCACAAAAGGCAAAGATACAAAGACATGACTGACATTTGTCTCTACTATGCAAGATAAAAAGAAATTATAGACTCTGAAAACTTTAACCAACTATCCCATACACTATTTATGCTGTGCATAGGGAACCGACTGTAAAACGGTTCTGAAAACAGAATACTTAAACTTGTAACATCTACCATCTATCTACATTGTAGTCTTCCCACCATCAAGCTGGCTATGGATGGTGGGAAATATTCTAACACAGGTGAAGGTTGTCCAAAGAAGGCTGGTCTATCTCCCTATCAGTTTATGATAATCCTGTGAATTTCACAAAGTTTTCTTAGGTGAGGAATACTCAAATAGGTAGCTTTGCCACTTCCTTCCTCTGAAAAATTACTTTCAGTGCCTGGTATTCATTGGTGGCCTGCCATCCAAGTAATAACCAGGACTGACCCTTATTAGGTTCTGAGATTACACAGATTTTTAAAAGGTATACATTCAAATATTTGCACACATAAGCTCTTACAGAGTCAATTATTCATTCTCTTGTGGGTATTTGGAAATTGTGGGTATTTGGAAATGAGAATAGATAAATACACAGTGTCACAGTTTGGAGGAAGTGGCCTCTGCAAATTCTTTGCTGCTGCTGTGCTGCTCTCAGTTGCTTTTAAAATGTCCTGATTTTCCCCATTCCTTTCTCCCCTTAATCTTTAGTTTGCTTTAGTAGCTACAAACTGTGTTTAAAATACAAAAGTATTAGAGGAGGGAGAGGAGAGCAAGGGACATTCTTGTTCTTTCCAGTTGACTGAGCAAAAGCAAACAGATGTAGGCTATCTAACACCAGAACGGAATATCCCATGTTGTATGGCTTTAAATTGCTTTTTGAAGAAAGCAAAATGAATAAATACAACTTGTGAAAAGCTGGGAAAAGGAAGAACCCTGCCAGCTAATATCCCATCTACACTGACCATTTAATGGTGATAATAATAATAATAATAATAATAATACTTTATTTGTACCCCGCTACCATTTCCCCAAGGGACTCGGTGCGGCTTACATGAGGCCGAGCCCACAACACAGCAATAACAAGAGCAAAAACAACAGTAATACAAGCAGTAAATAAAACTCATAACAGAAAATAAGCAATAAACATTAACAATAGCACGACGACATTTAAAAACCTATGGCTGGGCCAAATGTAATAATCAAAAATTTAAAATATGCTGGAAAAGACAACCAAATCCCACAAGAGAAAGCCCTTAATGTGCATCAGTGCTCTGTGGTTTGTGTAATCACTATCTGGGCCCGGATTTCCTATGTAATCATCTGCACAGTGAAACCACTTTCTTCAATACCGGTTTGAAACTGACTTAAGTGGTCAGTGTAGACTGGCTTTACTTAAGAAAATGTACTCTGAATTACAGTTTCTTCAGAACTCTGTACACATGTCCCGGTTCGCATCTACATAATGACCTTTTTATTCCTTTGGCCTCATAAAAAGATCCAGACAGATGTTCAAAGAATGTACTAGTGAACTTGCCTATGATGCATCCCTGCATAAGACCACTGGAGCTCTAGTGGAAGAGAATGTGATCTACATCAGATCCCAAGAGAGACAGTCCACCTCTCAGGAGGTACTATTAGCTCATAAGTTAGGACTTATGAGTTCTAGGCTAAATGAGACCGAAAGAAGTGGAAAGTATGGCTCTGTCTCGGTTTCTCCTTCTCTTACAGAACTTTTTTCATTCTGTTCTGTCCCCATCAACTCAAAGCAGAGTGGAATGTCACCTTTCCAAAATGGAAGAGAGCTTTTTTGAAAAGAAAATGAACATAAGTGAATTCTGATGACAGCAATCATGCTGCAGACAAATGTAACTGAAAGGTTCAGGGTCATGTAGGCTTCCCTCCCTCTGATGAATGCCCAGAGGAAAGAAAACCACGTGAAAAACAACAAATGTTGTATTTGCTTAGTCAATGAACATATTTAGAAGTGGGTGCCAGAGCCCTGATCACTGCATAGTTGCTTTCATGCAACAGAATGGAGGATGAGACTGGTATCTTGTATGCTTCGTTGCAATGTCCAAACACAGTGAAATTCAGTGGTAGGGACCTAGCAAAATTTATCCCCTGCAGTGTTCAGACACAGCCTTTAAAGAAGGTTTCACTTGTGCAGAAGGAACTTGGGAAAATACTGACTATAGAAGCAGGTCTCTTGGCCTCATGGTGTAACCTAGAATGCTGGAGGTACAACCAGGGCCCTTTCCATATTATATTAGCACAGTTATTATAATGTGATTATACTTTCATGCCAATGTCCTATGACATCTTGGGATTTGCAGTTTACATTTAAAATTAACAGGCAGAGAGATCTGGAGCAGCAGGCTTCATAAGATTCAGTCATGGCAGTTAAAATGGAATTATAGTACTATAATTGATCAATCCAAATCCTTCATTGGGTGTTTTAGTTCCATTCAGACTAATGGAACTGAAATACCTAGTGAAGGATCTGGATTGATACTGAGGGTGTGAGTGCTAATGGTGGCATAAATGGAAGCTATCAAATTGGGAGGAAAGGAATGTAAGCACCTAGGTTGACAGGTGGCAAAAAGTGTACCCAATGAAGCAGGAATTCCAGCACATTGACCTCATTTGTGACAAGATGCTTTGAGGATGAAAGGTTATAAAATGTAATGCTAGAAGGCAGGAGAGAGATTTCATGGGGCAGATGACAGATTAGAAAACATGCCAGACAAGGAGGTCCACGTTCTTAACTCTTCTCCTGTTCCCAGTTTGTCTCAAGACTAGGATACGGGAGAGGGGAGGGAGAGAAACATTTGCCAAAGCACAGAATAAATGTTTTTGTGCTTATGAGAGATGGGTGATGTCCCCTTGCAAATACAGCCCTCTTTGAAATCTCAAAGTATTGAACAATGCCAATAGTTAAGTACTTGCAATTACTCTTGATGCTCCACCTTTTTTTCAAGATTTTTCAATGTGAATTTGAAAAAGCTTTCAGTACTTGGGGGGGGGGGGGGCAATGGGACCTACATACGTGGAAAATATTTTAATGCATCCAAACCCTCAGAAGCAAGCATGAGGTGCTCTCAATGCTATTGTGCAGGTAATGCTAAGAAGAGAGCTGAGTGGGAAGGGATTTGCCTGCCTACAGAGCCATGCAGGCATACACTCACATCTACTTTTTCTCAACTCGATGTTTCAACGACACTGGTTTGTGTAAGCAAAGTGATGGAGATACTGTTTCCTTTTCATTCTTTGTCCTCAAACTTAGGTTATTTTGCACACATCTGAGTTCACCCCTTCCTTGGCTTCAGCTGACCCCTGCACTCTATTGAAAGGTACTGTAATCCTTTGGTGTTTTACTTTAAAATAATATCTTATATGTCAAAACAAAACTAAAGCAGTGGTTGTAGACACTGGATAAGGGATTCAGTATTTTTAAAAGGCTTTCAAAAAGAAGTCCAACCAAGATTAAAAACCCTTTGAGTTAAAATGTTTAGCAACCACTAGCCTAGAGACTTTCTAGGCCTTTCAGAGCTCATCAGGGAAACCTGTCCCAGAGTGAGTGACCAAATTCAGTAGATTTATTGCCAGCCTGGTTACATTTACTGTCACTATCTCAACTCCTTTGGCAATGAGAATTCTGACCTATTTCCCTGCCAAAGCCCAGGGGCCGAAGTTTCAGACATCTAACAAAAATGTGAAGGAATATTTCCACTGAAGTGTCTTACTCTTAGTAATTATATGAAGACAGGAATATAATCTGATGCCCTTCCCAGTCTCAGCAACAAAAAATGTAAAATAAAATAATCCTGTTTTAAGTTAAGTATATAAAAATTCATCTTTAAGACAATAACTGCGTTTACCAAAAGAAAATTCCAGTAACCAGCTGCTGAACAATATTTGTCTGAGACTTGATTTTAGATTTTGATTCAGCTGACATGATTAGTTGAAGCCTATCTTCTGCCACCGAGCAGTTTATGAGGACGGCTCATTCACTCAGTTATATCCTGCCCATTTCACTTCTTTTTGCAAATGGCATTGCTGCTATATATTTTGCACATGCCAAAAATAATCAGCTCAGTCTAAAGATAAAGCTGGCTGGGAAGGATAATATGCCTGATATTCAAATTCAATCGGAAGCTGATGTCCATCAGGTGCTGAAACTGGCACTGAGACTCTCCAAGCACAGAGCTGCCCTGGCAGTCTGACATTAGTTTTGAAGGCTGCGAAACAGGAAAAGTTGCTCCTTGCCCTTGACATGCCCTGAACAACAAGATCAAAGGTCAGTAGGACAATTTTTCAAACAAAAGGCAGAAATCCCATAGACGAACAATTAAATATGCTCAAAAAACAGTTAACTACTTTATGGCATTTTAAATGCGGGTAAATGTTATGACTTACCAGGTCTTTATTTATTTTGTTTATTTAGTACTTAGGAAATGGAGCACTACACCAGCACTATTGTTTGTAACAAGTTGCAACTGTTCTTTGTATAATAGTAAAGGCCCCAAGGATTCTTTTATAACATATGTTTTGGATAAATATTTTAGTATCTTTGGTGGCATGGTTCATTTGGGGGGGGGAAAAGCCCTATAAAATTTGGGCCCGAGATATTTGAAAGATTGTGCATATGACCTTGCTCAAAGCCTATGGCACTTCTCTCGATCCCACCATTTTAATGGATATGTTTGCTAGGAATACAGGAAAGGACCTTCTCTGTGGATGCTCATAGATTCTGGTACTCCCAGGCTGATTTCTTCTTTGATCCCAGGAAATATTTGGAAACTGATCATTTTATATAATGGATTTTCTGCTTCAGTAGTGTACTGTTTTAAGTGATACTTTTAAATTAATGTCTTATATGGTTTTAATTATATATAAATTTAAAGATTATTTTAATCTGAACTTTCTGTATATACATACACATATGGTTTTACTTACATTTCCTTTTATTATGTCCCATTCTTGGGGAAAAGGCAGGCTACAAATAAAGTGTTAGATTGATTTACTGGATATATCTTCCCTGATACTTTATTCTAGATGTTCTGAATGTGAGCTTCATGAATTTTGAGATGAAGAGGTCTACAGAGAGGTTTCAGGGATCCAGGAAACGGATGTAGAAATGATTAGGGAGGTCCTAATTAGTTGTATAACTGACGTGTAATAGAAGTGGGATCCAAATGTTGAGTGGTCATGAGAAACTACACTTAAAAATGCAAAGTAGTCCACAGCAGCTCAGTTTGGCTAACCAAATTCCAATTAACTAAGCCAGAATGCAGCCTCTTTGAGACTCTTTGGGTTTGTAGCTACAGTTAATGATTTACAAATCTACTATATTCATTAGAAAACTTTAAAATAGACTTCAATGTTGGAAACTGAATCCTGGCTTGCTTGAAATATGCTAATCATGTTTTCCAGTTCAGATCCAATGGTAAGCTCTAGTTAAATATGGCTTCTTCTTTTCATTCACCACTTACATAAATTGAGAAGCAAAATGGCAATAAAGGGACTGTGTGCAGCTACACTGTATATTCAGGATTATGATCAGAAAGCAACCACTATCTCATAGATAAATGTGTGAAAGGACACCACTAGGGGAAAAAATACTGAAAGTTCTGATGTAGTGTGTGCAACACATGTGAACCAAACCTACATATCTGACTGCATTTTATTTTCCTAGATGTGTTTTTAATGATTCTGTATTTTACCAAATTTAATTTGAGGTGTTTGTGTGTGTATTGGGTATACGATATATTAGATGGTTGAGGATAGGAAAATATAAAATAATAAAATCAAGAAAAGTAAAAATAATTGCAAGAATGTATTTATTCTATTGTTCTCTGTATTGGACTTTATATTCCCAGGTGCAAGGGAAATAGGGGAAAGGACATCCTTTTAAGATTTAAAAACAACTCATAATGCCTTTCTAGTTGCAATTTGATTAGGATTTTTCTTACTTTGTCTCTCACTTAAAGATGGCAAATAGATGTCAGGGAAAAGAGACTCTTTATCAAATGTCAATATTAAACCATAATGGTATCTGAGTAGGATATACGAGGGAAAATTCCCTAAGAGGTATGCATGACTTTCAAAGAGATAAATGTGTTTGTGTTTCATTAAATGAAAATAAATGGGTGATGAAGTGACAGGATGTAGATGTTGGAAGCAACGAACGTTGAAAAGAATAAGTAAATCGAGAGCTTGTAGTTACAGAAATTCAGTTTGCTGTTTAGTATGAGCGCACAGAAAAGCACAAAGAGAACATCAAAATGCCTGATCACATCCCATCTGTTTCTGTTTCTTGCTGGATAACAATCTTCAGTGCCAAAAAGCCATTTAAATTTACTACGTTGCAGCTACTGATAAATATCATTTCTGAGAAGATCTAATACTAAATAAGAACTTGATTTTGAGATAATGCTTACATGCAGCTGTGTCAAACAGATCAAGGTTTTGCTCAGCTCAACACCTGGATTGTATAAGGCTGCAATTTGTAACCCACTGTGATTCTTTGCAATACCTCTTTCTTTCCCCCTGAACACAGTACTGGAACACCCCTTCCTCTCCACCCCCATGCAAAACCAAGACACAAAGCAAGATGAAACACTATCACAAGATGCAGCACGTAAATGACGGGAAGAAAGAAAAAGGCCCTAGAGGAAGAAGGATGAAAAGCTGGATATTGGCAAAGGGTGGCAAAGACGAGGGGTTTTCGGAAGCTCTCATGATGGGTACCTTCCTTGCAGATCTGACAGTCACAGAATGGTGCCATGAAACTGCCTCCAGCAATGGAATACATTTTCTAGCACATCACAGCAACTGCAATGGCATCAATTCTACTTGCAATCCATGTCCAAACAGGGGGGGAAAGTTCTCAGTGGTCCTATTTCAGCACATCTCAAGGACTAATTAAATCCTCATTACTATCTTCTAATTATTCCAGAGCTCTGGGATTTTTCTGAGCAAGTCTCTGATGGTACACCAGATGAAAAGGGTTAAATAACCTGTGTTGATTTTGAAACTCCAGACCTATTCCAGACCTTTAGCATATCATCAGCATTATCATGAATATTTAACTACATACTGCTGTGAAAATTATAATGTGAGAACAATTAAAAGTTTTTTTAATTAATCCTGACCCATATACATTTCCCTTAATAAATAAAGGCTTTTAAAGCTACCCCGACACAAGAGTGTATGCCAGAGTAACAGCATGAGAGCATTTAATGTTTCCATTCGATTTGGTGTTTTTAGCTATTTCCTCTCTCCTATTTTAATCTGAGGATGATAAACTTGGCATACTTATTTCAAACTGAAAAGTGTATTCAGAATGCCAAACAAATGGGTGTTCAGTGATTTATCTTAGAATAAAGGAATTTCAACCATTTTTCATTAGTCCCCTAATAATGGATTCTCCATTATTCTTACAGAGAGGTCACACAAAAGATAAACAATATTTCAATATTTTCACACATTACATGTGTAAAATATTGAAATGTTATGTATCTATGGAGTGGAGGGACATATGTACTGTATGTACATTAACTTACAGATCCCTCTGCTATCAAATTTTTGGAAGGACATAAGCTTGCTTCCTTCTGCCTATTTTGCGCCGGTTTGAAATAAAATTGAACTCCTGGAAACCTCTGAGAAGCACTATTCTACAACATGATAAACAGGCTCTATTTGTCTCATTTTTCGCTGAAAAACCAGTTTTCCGGCAACTAAGCATGAACTTTTCCCATCCTGATTTCCACTGCTGAAATGTGTGTCAGGACTTGCCACAGCTGCCCTTTCTTTCTTTAGACCTAAGCTTGTCATATTTTTGTTGGACTATCCAGACTCTAGCATAGTTTCAATTCACATGAATGAGGTGCTAAAGGGGAATTTCCCAGAGATTTTGGCTCCTACATTTATATTGCCGTTTGTCTACGCTTCTTGCAAAATTAAGGATAGGATTTTAAGTATGATCTCTCCTGAACCCACCACAACGTAGGACTGTACTGTAGAAGTCTTAAATAACACACACACACACACACACACACACACACACATATGGCAGTTCTTCTAATAGTAGTTACTCTCAACAGATGGTCATCCAGCCTCTGCTTAAATCCATCCATAATAAAGCAATAAGCAGACACAAAATCTAAAAGTTGTTTCACTAACTATTCAGTTTAAATATTATTGCAACTATTTAAACTAAGGGCAAACGTGAGTTAAATCAAAGCTTGGACCAGGGAATTCCTACTGGAAGAAAAGTTGGAAGTAGGCATGTGAGATCGATAAAAAAATATTTCAAAAGTATCAAGACTACTAAGATCGTCTGGAGAGGCCCTGCTCTCGGTCCCACCAGCCTCGCAAGCGCGCCTGGTGGGGATGAAGGACAGGGCCTTCTCGGTGGTGGCCCCGCGACTCTGGAACTCTCTCCCTCTGGAGGCCAGAACCGCCCCATCCATCCTAACATTTAGGAAACGGGTGAAGACGTGGCTGTGGAGTCAGGCCTTCGAGGAATGAGACAACACCATAGGACTCTGGATGGAAGTGGATATAGAATTCTCTCCAGAACAAGAAAATATATTTTTTATACTGCATGAGTTGCTTATCCCATTACTTGGAGGTGGGGATGGGGAGACTTGGGAACTGTTCTGAATTAAAATGAGGGTACACTGACCAGACAGGAAAAGTCTGATTGACGACTAATTAATATGTAATTTTGACCTAATTAATTTGCTGCTGTCCAGGTGTCCCACCAAGTGGAGTAGGCAGCTTAACTTACCTGCCCAGTTGTGCAATTTTGTCAAAATCTCCAAATCTACATCAACGAATTACATGCACATATACTTACAGATGTCCAAACAACACACTTTTCAAATCTATTTGTCTGAGGCTCTATTTTGTGATAGTGGTGTATATTATACCTTTAGGGTTAAAAACATGAAACATCCCAAATTGGTGCTGCCAATCATGGAAAACAAAAAAAAAAAAAAATTAAGCAGTTTTAGATAGAAATAATTGTGAACAGAATAGTTTGTTCATGCAGCTTCAGTTCAAGAACGATGAAGCACAGATCTTAAAAGAGTAAAAAAAAACCCCACAGAAAATGTGACTGAGATTATATGGCAGAGCACTCCACACTCTGAGGTCTTTGCAAGAAACGCATTACTTTTGTTCATGCAGTTCATTCATTTCTCTGAGCAAGGAGAGAAATGTTACACAGAGAGCTGGAAGGAACAAAAACACTGCCTGAAATTGGAGAGACACTTGGTGTTTTTAGCTGGAAACGTTTAGATTGTTAAGTCAAGTGTTTAAATTACTGTAACAGATGCCTGCGGATCAGGTGTCTTCAGCGGGAACGATTTTCTGCTTGGGTTTTTATCAGTAAATGACAAGCACCTTCCCTTTGAGCCCTCATGCTCTCCCTTCTTCTGTTCCGTGGAAAAGAGTTCAAGCAAGCTAAAGAATCAACTAATGCAACAGCCTTTTAAAAAGGTGAAGTTTTCCATTTCAAAGAAGTTTCTAATCAATGACATGGCACAAAAGGGAATGCACGCATGTTTATATGTGCACTGCTCAGACCTTACAGAAGCTTTGGGGAAACGGGCTCTGCAAAAATCAATATGACCTCACTGGTTACAAATTTCATATTTGCTGCATGAAACAAATGGACATTTTAAACAAGTTAGGTCACAAAAGATTAGCTGTAGCATGACAGGAGCTTCCAATAAAATATTTTGAATAAAAAGCCAGCTCCTTCGAGGAGAAGCAGTGAAAAAAAATAGAAACAAAATGGCAGCTAGGCTTGTGCCAACAGAGCAATTTGAAGATTAGAGTCTAAATTCCCGAACTGCAGGTCACAATAAATTATTCATCAAAAATAAACCATTTTTATTTGGCCTTGTGATTAAGAGTTGGATGCCTCTCTCCGCTGCACTTCATCAGAGTCTTCATCAGGCAAAGAAGACACTGATGTTCTGCTCCAATCAATGACCTCAGCTGGAAACCTTCCCAAGGGCAAATAAATGTATGGCAGGAAGAGATTTAAGCCCCAAAACTTGGAGTGGATCCGCAGCCAAGGATTTAATGCTATATGAAAAATTCCCCACCCCTCCTTTAGTCCTGTAGCTCTGACATGATTTAGGTACATCTCAGCTAACCCCAACTGGCAATGTATTTTTGGGCCTCCTGCAAAGATATTTTCATTTTGTAGGATGTGAGAAGGAAACTACACCTTTGGCTGACGGGTGAGATGAGATGAGTCATGGTGTGCTTTTTAAACTGAACCTACTGCATTGAACAAGCAAGCACTCAGTTTCTCTGAAACACAATCAAGGCAGATTCCATGGAGCAGACGAGGAAAGGATTGTTCTACATACCATGAAACATCAAAGTACATCTATAAAAAAAATCTGACGCCACTATTTCTTCTTGACATAAAAAAACCTTATGTTGTCTCCATTCTCCAAAATTCAGCACAAAATAAATCTTGAACTGGACACTTTGCAGATAACAACATTGTGAAACTAAATCCAACAGTTACAAATGATATACAAAGTGCGTTGAACGTCTCCCTTAAATACCTTATTGTGGAGGTTACACCAATGCTCACTATGCTTCAACTGCTGATAAATATCTTGTGGAAAATAGAAAAGGGAGTTTGCTCCAAGAAAAGAATATATGTCTAGGCCATTCAACCTATCTTGGGTAATGGGCATATTGAAACCTGATATTCATTAGACGATTGCCCTATTAGGTGTGTGTGAACAAGCTACCTGACAGTATTGTGTGTAAATGATACTCTCTTCAACCATGGCAACAAACACATATTCAAACTAGTGCCTTACTTCCAAGAACATGAAAAGTAGGCAATATTTAGCAGTCTTTCTCTCTTTCTCATCTTCTAAAAATTGTGGTATGAACAGAAAGATCAGAAGTACATACTTATATGTGTTAGTTCACACAATCTCACTTCTCACTGTAAAATTAAACTCTGCTTCTCTAAGATCATGCCTAAATTGCAGTGAGAAAGGATCCTGAGACATTTTGAGAAGGGCAGGACAGAAATACAGCAATTTGCAGCAGACCAACGCCAATCTGCTTTATTTCTATAGGAAAGGAGAATGAAGGGGTTATATCCAAAAGCACAGAAATTTATCAACGCTATGAAAAGTGTGGGAAAAATGCTGTTTGTAAAGCTTATCCTTCAGAGACCAAATTCTAGTCAGATATTTATAAATAATGTTTCCTGTATCCAAACTCTTTTTTGAGACCACTAGCAAGATCTTCTGATAACCGATGTTTTTAGAACACTGAGTTATTTCTTTTAACAAAGTTCTTATATTTCTCTTTTTCATTTACTGTCCCCACAGGAAATAGTTCCCCCCTCCCCCCTCTTTCTTTCTTTCTTTCTTTCTCTGTCTCTCCCCCCACCCCCCCACCCCCACACATATGCAAAAAGCCCTGGCTGAAATAATAAGAATAACAACAATGACTTGATTCTTGTATCCCGCCACCATCTCCCCAAATTGACTCGGGGAGGCTTACACATGGCACAAGGTGCCTAAAATCAGAACATAAAATTAAATCAGTTCAAAGACACAATTAAATAAAACAAATGGACATATAAAACAGCAACTAACACTAAATTAAAACAGCATTCATCAACCAATGGCGGTTAGCTGCTATAAATGTGGCCAGATAGTAAACAACCGAACTGGGAATGGGATAAGTGCAAAGCTGTAGCCATGGGAAGAGGGTATGGGATAAAGTACAAGGCTGCATAACAACTGAGTATATAACTAGGGACTATACATTCTCAAAAGCTTGTTTGAACTGCCTGGTCTTCAGGTCCCAGTGTGGGGGCTTGCTTAATCTTCCCGGGGAGGACGTTCCAGAGCAGAGGGGGGGGGGCACCACTGAGAAGGCCCTCTCCCTCGTCCCCACCAACCCCGCTTGTGACAGTGGCAGGAATGTGAGGAGGGCCTCCTCGGCAGAGCCCATACAGGTTCATGGGAGGGGGTGCGAACACAAAGATAGGTAGGACCCGTACCATTAAGAACACACAAGCAAATTTCACCCTTCTTTTATCAGTGTTTAATGCAGGCCCGTAGCCAGGATTTGTTTTCAGGGGTGGTTTGGGGGGGGGGGGGCTGAGTTTCGGGAGGGGGGCTGAGTCTGAGTGAAAGAGGGTCTAGCCTAGCAAACCTTTTGTATCATTACCCCAATACCCCCATGCATATGGGATATATTAAGTATGGTGATCAGATCATGATATGAATAAACATAACAGTTTAAATAATGCACCAGTAAGGCCTTTTCGCGAACCACCATGAGAATTTCGGGGGGGGGGGAAGCCCCCCGAGGCCTCCCCCTGGCTACATGCCTGGTTTAATGTTATACCATTTATCTCCCAACACACACCTCGATCCTGGGGCATTGGTGACTGGCTCAAAGCAGGATGGGATCCAGATTCCGACTGGCTACCAGGAGTCTGGGATGGCATCTGGCTACCTGCAACACATGTAGATAAAGAAAATAAATAACTTGCTCCTAGTGAAGCAAAACATGCTGTAAGAAAACATAACTGTAAATGTTTTACTTGGTTATAAATGCAGTGGGGAATGCTCCTGGGAATGCACGCACAAGATTTCTCTGTAAATGATCCCAACTGCAGTATGTCCTTCCCAGAGATAATGCAATAGATTTATTCTTTCCACAGTCATTTCTTTATATAGTTATTTATTGCTTGGAGCCCAAGGAAAAAGAATGCATAAACACATTTAACAGGCATGCTGATATGTTCAATTTTGTACTGAGCCTTATCCCAACATTACTGATATGATCCAATTTGCAGCTGCAAAGCTCCTGACACATATTTTTGAGGCAGTTCAACAAAATCCAAGTCTTGTTAAACAGTGGGACTCATTCTGTTGTATTTTTAACTGGCCTCCGACCAGGAATGGGTAGTTGCCAACAAGAGAACCAAAGATAAATTTCATTTGCATTGTTTGAAACAAAGCAATCTACCACTGAATCAATGGACTGGATGTTATCTCCGAGTCAAATTTAACAGAGCAGTAAAACCAATATGTATATAAAGCCTGTGGAATGCACTGTGTCATCCAAAGAAGAGCTTAAGTTGTAACTTACACTATACAAAACTAGCACGTAAACTGACAGAGCAAAAACAAAATTCCAAGTAACATTTAACCAAAGGATTATGCGACTTCACAAATGGCGTCACAAGCTGATTTACATCTTGACCTGAATATCTACATAGCTACGGGCAATGAGGCAGACAGAACTGCTTGCATCAACAGTAGCTATATCACTATCTATATGAGGTCAAATTACACATGACACCAGATGCCTCTTTGAATTCTGTGATTCAGACTCTTTTTCGATCCCTTGCTCACTAACAGTTGCCCCAAAGGGTGGGGGATCTGGAAACAGGGACAGGATTTATTATCCTTTTCACTTGTATTGTTTTTTTCAGTGAGAAACACTTCCAACAAGGTTCCTATAAAAGTTGGGAATTTCTTTCCCTCATTTTCTGCATGACATAAACTGCACACTTTCTGATACTATCCAAGAGGTTGAGAAAATGCAGTTTTGCAGCAAAAATCTATGCTCAAGATATTTTCACTACACACAGAAAACTATGCAGCCTTTTTGAGAAAAAATACACTCTTTTTTTTTTCACCATACACTTGGCAAAAGTGTATAGAATGCAACACTGAATCACAAGTTATACCCCCACCTTTTGAACATTGCGGGTAACAGTTTGACATTATGGCTGAAGACATTGCTAGTTTAAATACTGTACAACCTAAATGTTAAGCAACAGGAGAGTAAACTTGGGCTGACCAAAGCTGTAGTCACACATTTTGGGCATCTGCAGGAAAAGCTGCATGGTTTTCTAAGCAAGCTGCACATATTTCACGGAAAATTTGAGCAATTTCACAGCAATGCATGAGGGAAGCATCCCCAGTGTTCTGTAACCATGAGACAAAATATTGTTACATTGTTTGCAACATCTGTTGGGGCTTGAAAAAATAGAGATTTATCATTCCTACTCCCAACATAACCTTGCTGCACCAGAATTTTACATGTCCTGGTTATGCTCATCCAGATAATGTTATTGTGTGGTGCAGTATCTTGGGTCTTTCAGTGCTGGATAGTTTTCTTCAGCTCCTCAGCAAAAAAGCTTTTTTTATTCAAAGAATGCACTATTCAAATTGGGAAGAAAATCTCTACTGCTGCCAGCTCCAGAACAAGAATTTTACTAAGATCACAGCTGGGAAGGAAAGAGCAAATGTCTCTCCTCCATTGCCTGATATCAGACCCCTAAGAGATGCTGGTTGCATTTGCAATGGGAAGACACACTTAGTATCACACTTAGTATGGCTGCCACTCGTGGGTAAGCTGAAAGCAAAATGAAATCATTGCCATCCCAAATAATGATTCTGCCCTCCCCAATGGAATTTCTTCCATTCCCACAAATCTCAGCACCGCAGTAAATTATGGTTGAGCATTCAGAAATGCAGTTTAGGCATCCAAGAAAAAGTGGCATAAACAGTTCTCAACTGAATGTAAACAGGACAAATATAGGTGATCTTGTTGTAAATGACTTTCAGCATCTCTGACACACACACACACACACACACACACACACACACACATCTATTGATCCATCAACACATGGCACATGAAACACTTAGGTACCAAACAGAAAATTATCCTCTTCTGTTTGGTACATAAATCAAGACAGTAATTCCCAAACTATAATCCTTCAGGTGCTTTCCCTTCAAATCCCAGAAACTCCAGCTGCCTTGGCCAATAATCAGGAATTCTGGGAACAGATTCCAGAACACCTGGAAGACTAGAGTTTGGGAAACATTATTCGATGATGTACCATGAGAAGACTTTATCAACTTGTATCAAACTGGTTAACTTGTAGTACTTACACTGTGTAGTGCTTAGAGCAGAGCCCTTTTTGAAACAAAAGTTTCTTGTGGAGCCCCAAGAAATGTTTATATATTATATTATATATAATGTATATATATAAAGCACAGGCACATTTTTGGACATAGGGACCACATTGAGTTTTAAAATTTGATAGTCAGGTTAGGTCAGAGGCAGATGGATGGGGAGTGTTTGTGTGAATTAATGGAAAAAACATGAACAACAACAACAACAGCAACCCCAGGGGCCATCTAGTCAAGACCCTTACGCCATGCAAAAGAAGCACAAAACACCTTTGGTAGATGGCAATCCAGCCTCTGTAGTAATAGTAGTAGTAATAATAATGATAGGAGCAACCCCAGGGGTCATCCAGTCCACCTCCCTTCTGCCATGCAGGAAAAACACAATCAAAGCACTCCCTTTGAGGTGGGAAGAAAATAGGGTTTTGGAAACAAAGATGGTATGTTTGTGGGGGGGTGTTTGGGTGGTGAGAAAAAGACTCAGGGAGACAGGGAAGAAAAGATATGCACCCCGGGAGGGCGCTGCTGCTGTTTCAGCAGATCCAAACTTTAATTTCCCTGCATTTCTCAGGAGGAAGGGGAAGAGGAAAGAGGAGGAGGAAGCAGCATGGCACTGTGGAGCCCCTCACTTTCACCTGTAAAGCCCAAAGGGTTCCACGGAGCACAGTTTGAGAATCCCTGGCTTAGATTATTCACTTGGGAAATATATTTTTAAATGATAAAATCATCAAACTCTGTATATATTGTATTACCTTATTATTGTTCTATTTTAACAATGTGTGTTCTCTCTGCACAAAACAGACATGAGATGGCTTACTACACAAACAAAAATACATACTGCAATACACAAATTAGAATCAAATAAGAGAAACATTCTAACACAACACAATAAAACTATGGAGCCGGGACAAGGGTGGAGTGGGAAAAGCACTACAATTTTAATGACTTCTTAAAAACTGGTAATGCAGGGGGAAGGGGTAAGGTGTAAATGCCTGGAAAGGCCATTCAAGGCTCTGCTTTCTACAGTGGAACAAGGCTTCTCCCTTGTTTTCATCAGCCGAATATCCATCAGTACAAGAACAATGATAGGACTTTTGTATCTACTAGTTTCTTCCAAAGCACATATACTGAAAGGCATTCCCACTGCAAATGAATTTTTAATATGTGGAGATAAAGCAGGGTTTAAATATAGGAGGAAGAAAACAAAAACAAATAATATTGCTAACGGAAATGAATTGTCAGCAGTAACAGCCTTTGACATTATATACTACACTTCATTTGGAGTGCTTCCACAGTGTTATGGTAGGAATAACCCCACAAACAGGATAATATATTTTTAGTTTCTATTACTACTACTAATAGAAATGCACAGTAGTCATCACTAGTAGCAGTATCATTTGCAATTACCAGCATGGTATGCAATGACCCACTAAGTGTGCATTTTTAAACAGGGCAATCCACAAAAGTTGGAAACACTAGTGTATGCATTCGACATTTTGCATTGCCAATGGTTTTTTTGGCAGTTGCATCTAGAAACTCAAGTTTTAAAAAGAAACTACAGAACCAGAGATGCTTGTGAATGCAAGAAATACCTCAAGAAGATATAGATACTGATAGTTAGCAGGCAGTTGGCTTTTGCAGGCTTATTTTAACATGGAAATTTATTCATCTCAAGAGCTGAAGACAGCCAACAATACAGCAACACTGAAAAATGCTGAGAGGGACTGAATCTAAATACCAGCAGAAGCATAAACATCTGCGCTTACAACCTGAAGTCTGAACTTAAGTATCCTTTGGAATCATTTATTTGGTTTTTGTTTAGACTTGCATTTTGAGGAGTGGGAATAACATAACATTACAGAGAAAAACCATGGGAGATATTTTTCAAGTTCTGTTTATATAAATTAATGCCTCTATTTTACAAGAGGTACTTCACCAGAACCACCACAATGTCTCTCCAACTACTACAAAGATAATCCCATGAAGCCTAACTCTGCCAAGACACAAGTGTGTGCTTTCTACCTATGTAATTGTGAAGCCAACAGGAAATTGAAAGTTACCTGGGAAGGCCAAGATCTTGAACACTGTTCCTACTCTAAATATCTTGGCAGCACCTTAGATCGAACACTAACATTTTGTGCTTGGTGTTTACTGTGCGAACACAAAGTAGCTGCACGCAATAACATCTTGTGGAAACTTACTGATAGCACATGGGGTGCAGATCCAAAAATAATATGAATATCAGCCCATAAGACATAAGGTTGAATACTGTGAAAGCCACCCACTGTATGGCTATCAGGCTCCTCCTAGTAGACTTAAACCAAGGAAAAGTTTTACGAGAACCACCACTCCTCTTAATGTTCGATCAGCAACAGCAAAAATATCCCTGTGGGCAAAAAAATAAATAAAAAATCAGGCAATTCCAACTGGATGGCCCTCCAATAAGGCTCTTCCTAAAGAGCCAAATGAAGAATGGGCAAGTTGGAAGTCCCTGAACAGACTCAGAAATGGAGTGGGCAGATCAAAAGACAACCTGGCAAAATGGCACTACCTAGAAGAATCCTCCACCTTGTGTGACTGAGGAGCAAAACAAACAACTCAGCACCTGTATGCTTGCTCACAATGCTCTGTCTCATGCACAGAGGAAGAACTGTTTAAAGCTACAGACAACACGGTTGCTCTTGCCTGTTTTTGGTTTTAAATTATTTAGCTGCTTGTGCTTTCCTTACTTTATCAGTTTATGCTTATTTATTTATGCAATGCTTTTGACACAAAATAAATAACCACATATGAAGCCTTCCTGCAGGGCTAAATGAAATCAGGATTAGTTCACCATAATGAATTTTTACTGATAAGTCCCACAGAACTCTTTATCAATGGAGGCGGTAAGGGGGTCATTCCCCATAGAGCTCCTGGTGCAAGCACATATAATCTCCACCCTGAAATCTGTGATGTAACAGTCACCACAGAGGACACAAACAGGAGAAAAAGAAAGTTTTCTCATATTATTGAATGTCTAACAAGTAAAACATTGTTTTTAAATTCATGGTTCTGGCTTTAAAATAGGTGACTGAAACAGCAAAATTAAAAGAGAAACAAGCACTCATCGTCTCTCTCTCTCTCTCTCTCTCTCTCTCTCTCTCTTTTTTTTTTTACAGAATATTCATGTAGGCATTCAATAATACAAAAAGTATATAGTTATGTCTAATTTTACAAAGCACAATATGGGTGTACCTATACTGCAGGGGCTCATTGACACTGACCATACTACACAAGCTGCCCAAATGCTTTGGAATCATGGGAACTGTCATTTAACAAAATCTTTAGCCTTCTCTACCAAAAAATGCTGGTGTTTCATGAAACTGCAACTCCCAGGAATTTCACATCACTGAGCCATGACAGATAAAGTGGTGTTAACCTGCATTAATTCCACTGTTTAGATGTGCCCCATGTTTACCCTGGGAGAATGGACAGTTTATATATGTCTTGTGTTTCTTCTATGACGACAACCAGTAATAGCCAATTTTCAACTTTAATAGTCTTGGGACACAGATGGCAGAGAGCATCTCTGCCCCAAGACTTTTGTCGATAGAAAAAACAGAATCAGATGGGAGTCGGGAATTCTTCTTCCCATTGTAGCCTCCTGCCTACTTAAAATAATCTTACAAAGGTTTGGGAACTCTCCAGTAGCCAGTTTTCAGGAAGATCCAAGGTTTGCAGTGAGAAGGAGAAGATCAATTCTTATTGAGCTTGCAATGTAGTATCAACATTATGTTGGATTTGGGTGAGGATTCTTGTATGAGTGTGTTGCATGCTGTAATGAACTCATACCTTTGCTTCGTAGGCCGCAGCCCGGGAGTTAGTGAGCAGGCCTCCATGTTGAGAGGGGAGCTCAGGATACCTGACATATTGGTGAAGGCTGAGAGGCAAGGGGAGGAGTCAGCTAACTCCTGATTGGCTCAGACCCCTAGGGGAGGAGTTGAAGGAGTGTGTAAAAAGGCTGTACTTTCTATCAGAGAAGGAGAAAAATGATTTGATTTAGAAGAGAGATGATTTTGATCTAAAAGAGAGAAGAGGGATTTGATCTGAAAGAGATAGGATTAGGATTTTCAGGCAGGGAGAAGAGAGTTGCTGAGTGAGTTAAGAATTAGGCTGATAGGGAATAATAGAGGGCAAGTGCTTCAGGGTACTTTGGCTTGGGTAGTCAAAGTGAAGGCTTGCTCTCTTGTATTGAGAGAGAATATAAGTGGGATTGTTTCCCTACAGTGCAGAGTAGTCTAGAAGGAACCTAGTTACTCTTGCAGGCAGCCAGGGCGGCTGGTCTAAGAAACACAGTTACTTGATATAGGGATAGTGTGAGGAAAGTAACTCACGTCAAAGAAAAGTTACTCCCTCTTAAGCAACCATTTGTTTTATTAGTCTGTGCCTCAGAAACCAACTATGCATATGTACCACTCAGTAATGAGTTGTCTGTTTCAAATATTTCAATAAACCTGTTCTCTAGTTTACTTTTAATCTGCCTCAGCCTTGTTTTGTTGTATAAAGCTAGATTCAGTCAGCCTCTACATCTCTGCAGTCCAGTCACAAGAAAGGGAGCCAAAAAGAAGAACCGGTGTATAGGGACATTTTACCTCAAGTATATCGTCTAGTTAATTCCCCAAACGGTGATTTGGGGTGGTGGCAGCATACCTACCATATACACACACCTTTCTCTCTTATCACCTGTGTGTAACACCCTCGCATATTCCTGTCACACAGGAACAATAAGAGACCCTGATCTCTTAACCCTCTTTACAGTGGTGGCAGCGGTGGGACGGAAAGGAAGGTTCCCCCCTGTCACACCTGCATTAAGAGACCCCTCGTTCCTTAGTCCTCTTTACACATGCCTTCAAGATACTTCCATCTACACTATACCTAAGAAGGAATTTTCTTGCCAGTATGTCTGGAGAGAGTTTGCCATTGCCTTCCTCTGAATTGCAAGTGTGCGACTTTACCCTGGTAACCGAGGCCCCTTTTACACTGCCATATAATTCAGACTATCAGATCAGATAATCCACATTATCTGCTTTGAACTGGATTATATAGTCTGGAGTCTACACTGACATATAATCCAGTCCAAAAAGATAATCTGGATTTTAGAAAGTAATGTAGAAGGGGCCCTAATGGGTTTCCACGGCAGAACTGGAACTTCAACCTTTAATCCATTGCATCATGCTGACTCCCTGAGTTCATGCTGACTCCCTGAGTACTGTATGTTAAATGTGAATGTAAAAAAAAATCTTCAACAAGCAACTGGACTCTTAAGTTAACGCCTCTTGCTTTGTTACACTGTGATTTTAAACATTCATGAAGAAACAAGTTATAGGGAGCAACTTTCACTTTTAACTTAAGAAATGCCTGACATACTAAGCAAAACATTAAAACAATATAATATATAATTTAAAACCTAAAAACATACAAACATTAACATAGGATTAAACGTTGAAACTATTAAAAGCAAATGGTTAAAACCATTAAAAACCTATTCACATGCCTAAAATACTTCACAGCAGCCTCTGACGCACTAAGGCCCCTTTCCACACAGCCGAATAAAATCCCACATTTTCTGTTTTGAGTTGGAATATATGGCAGTTCAAAGCAGATATTGTGGGATCTTCTGCCTTGATATTCTGAGTTATATGGCGATGTGGAAGGGCCCTTAAAAACCTACTTCTTTATAAGCCTGCCTGAATAAAAAGGTCTTAGTCTGCCTCCGGAAGGACACCATGGGAGGGGGCCATTCTGGCTTCTCTAGGGAGGGTGTTGTGAAGCTGAGGGCCGGCCACCAAGAAGGCCCTCTCTCACATCCACACCAACTGTGCTTGCAATGATGGTGAGGCTGAAATAAAGGCCTCTGCTGAGGACCACAGGGTCTGACCAGTTTCATACTGAGAGATACCACCTGCCAAACAGCCTGGACCTGAGCCATAAAGGGCTTTATAGGTCATAACCAGCGCTTTGAATTGTACTCCGAAACAGCAGCCAGTGGAGCTGTTGCAACAGGGGGCTTATGCGCTCCCTATAGCCAGCCCTGGTTAATCTGTCTGCAGCTCTTTGGACCAGCTGATATTTCTAAACACTCTCCAGAGGCAGCCTCACATGGAGTATATTTCAATAACTACAACCAACACACATATATTTATCATCAATATTACTGTTGTTATCAAGATGAAAATGCTACTAGTAATCTTTACAGCCCAGTAGCATAGACCTCTTCAAAATGCCAATTTTGCTCTGGCATTTTTGTATAACCATAATTGCACAACAGTGAGTTACTATGTCTACTAAACAAGCCAATCACTTTTGCAGAATTTCATGAATTCAAAATATACCTCAGGGAATTAAATATCAGGCAATGATCCCAGATATTTCAGTAGAATAACATGTAGATTTTGGACAGATCAACAATACTGTGTTCTGGCTATAATAGTATTATTATATGTTTTATAAAATGAAATACCCATAACAATCATTATGGGAAGTACAATAGAAGCTCTTTAAATTTAACTGCCTTTTCCTATTTTGGAGGATCATGTCTAAAAGAAGGATGTATTACTATACCATAATTGATGCCCAAGTCACATTTTATTGAAAATTAAAAGAAGAAATTTTCTATAAAGCGTTGAGAAACATTTGTAGACTTTTTCAAAAGACGGTAGTATACAGTATCTGCAATTCGTAGATTATTCAACATGTAAATTGTTTGTAGTGTTGTGTGCCTTCAAGTCATTTCTGACCTATAACAACCCTAAGATTAACCTATCACAGTATTTTCTTGGTAAGATTTGTTCAGAGTAACCTATGATTCAAGGCCACCTTAAAGTGGCCTTGGCCCATGTTAACCTAGATCAGCTACATGAATCATTTAATGTCATTTAGCTGTCAGGCAGCTGATTTGCCTGCCCTTGGTGCTAAGTGGCCAGTGTAAATGTGCCTATCATTGAAGTTCTGATAGAAAAACTTGAGTGCAAGGCTCCTTCACAAAGTACTACATAATAATCTAGTGTTATCCCCAAATGCAGCTACTAGAAACAGAGTGGAACCAGAGCTTACATGGTTCTTGGGAGACCGCCTTGAATTTCGGTCTTTAACCTATTCCATGCAGAACAAGGGAAAGAAAAACCTGCAGGCCATGGGTATTATACAGCCCATCCATTCTGTCCCAAGCCAAAGCTCCCCTTAATCCCTATTTTTAAGGCTAAAATTTGTTCTCTAAACTACTGAAATATAACCAATTTGGTACATTCAATATTTTCTCCCAAATATAAAAACTGTTGACTCTTAGCCAGAATCGTAAATGGATATACACACGCATAGCTACCTGTGTTTCATAGTACTTTTGTACAGCAACCTAAGTACTAACTTCCCCAGGTTTCTGAACTGATTTTAGAGCAAAAAATAAATAAATAGTGAAAGTACACATTTATTTAAAAACAAGGATAGGTTTTAATCAAAATATTATCTTTGGCTGACCCCAGTTACTATACATCCCTTCTCCTTTAACTCCATTACTGCTCATCCATTTCATTCATACACACACATACTGTAATATATACTTGTGTCTTTGATACTATACTTGATATTTGATATGAATGGACAAAAATATTTTTGTAATGAATTCTAAAGATGTACCCAGACTGCCATTCTTTTATCCATTGATAATGGGGGGGGGGGGGGGGGGGAAGGGGTCTGTAACCATCTACTGTCATTTCACACATCACTTTTGCTATTTTTAAAAAATGCATACAAATTGTACCTAGAAGTACATTTTAATGTTGATCTCAACATAAAATTCCCAATTGTCCCACTTCCCAAATGTTTGTGTCATCCTTCTTCCTACACCACGAATGATGCACTGGAATACTTTCGCTTGAAAAAAAAATGACTACTTTTTGTTTCAGCCATATATCTCCCCAAGACAAGATGGATCTACGAACAATGTTTACAAGAGTCTCCAACTGGTATAAAAGGGTGAAGCAATTTTCGTCAATCTGATCTTCCCCTCCATGTCCCTGTCTTCCACAGAAATGCCTAGGTGCTTATGCAAGCAGCATAGGAAGCATTGTAATCAATCTAGAAAAATCCAGATCGGTATGGAAATCTTGAGAAGTCTTGCTTTTTCCGTGTGCCTGGGTTATATAATGGGCTTCATTGCAGAATATTTTTCAGCTGGAGCCAGACTTTCTTTGAACTTTTTAAACACATTTTTTCCTATTTAATGTGGTTCTGCCTGGATTATGGGCATCAATTGGCCGCCCCCTTTTATAATCCACTTCCTAACTACATCACAAATGCCCACCATCTCTAGTAAGGTGCCATCAAATTCTATTATATCAATGTACTTTTGCACACATTTGTGTGTGCAGCTATGAAAAGCCTAACATTGTCTAACATAACTCAGGTCTGTATTTCTTAGGGTATAACATAGGTTTGTTGTTCATTCTTTCAGTCGTCTCCGACTCTTCGTGACCTCATGGACCAGCCCACGCCAGAGCTCCCTGTCGGCCGTTACCACCCCCAGCTCCCTCAAGGTCAGTCCAGTCACTTCAAGGATGCCATCCATCCATCTTGCCCTTGGTTGGCCCCTCTTCCTTTTGCCTTCCACTTTCTCCAGCATAATTGTCTTCTCTAGGCTTTCCTGTCTCCTCATGATATGGCCAAAGTACTTCAACTTTGTCTCTAGTATCTTTCCCTCCAGTGAGCAGTCGGGCTTTATTTCCTGGAGGATGGACTGGTTGGATCTTCTCGCAGTCCAAGGCACTCTCAGCACTTTCCTCCAACACCACAGCTCAAAAGCATCGATCTTCCTTCGCTCAGCCTTCTCTAAGGTCCAGCTCTCACATCCGTAGGTTACTACAGGGAATACCATGGCTTTGACTAGGCGGATCTTTGTTGCCAGTCTGATGTCTCTACTCTTCACTATTTTATCGAGACTGGACATTGCTCTCCTCCCAAGAAGTAAGTAAGAAGTATAACATAGGTACATGCAGAAAATGCACAAAAGTAGTACTGTATCAATGAGGGGAAAATAAAAATGAAATATTTTAGGAAAGCTGGTCTAGATGTGCTCACATCTGCACGATGAACTGTGTTACAAACATTAATTCATGAAGCCACTTCTTTTGCCCTTCCTTTAATTCCACTGCAGAGCAAATGGATAGATTTTCCCTTGACAGTGTTTTACTGCTCACCTGGAACTAAGCCTGGGACCTTGATAATTGTAATGCATTACACACAGACTAAACAGCCTTCTAAGGGCCAGATTACACCTTGGCTGATTGGTGTCATACTGACAATACAATGCAGTCATAAACCTTATGAAATTGGCCATTTAAGCTGTGTTTATGGTTGTTTTGTGTGCTGATAGATCTGGAATAGAATTGCCACATTTGCAGTGCAAAAATGATATAAAAATGCATGCCTAGAGCAAGTTTCTCCCCACTGTTTGTACAGCATCCAGCACAATGTGACCCGTTCTCTCAACTTCTTGGTGGTGCCAAAATGCTCAAAACTAAGACACATTTCTATGAATTTAAAATATCAAACTACTAAAGCTATGCTGAACCGCCCCAAGTCCCTTTGGGGAGATAGGGCTGACTATAAATAAAGTTTCATTTCATCATTTCATGTTTGCCTCAGCAATTGGTGTGAAAGGATATCTGAATTTTCTAAATCAGAATGCCCACTGTCTCCTACAGGGTTGTATGCTCTAGCCAAGCCAAGCCCCAAAATATAGTTGAGAGACAGTATACTTACCAAATATCTAACAGCTGGATCTAGCAATGTTTTGCATGTGTAGCAAAGTCTTACCAAGGCAGTCCTATAACATTATTCTCGTTTCCCTAGCAAATACAAACTAAATAGTGCTGTACAATGCAGAGATATATTTTACATATGTAAAATTTAATTTGACATAATTAATGAATTCCACAAAAGGGGATCAGTATATGATATCATGAAAAAGGAGGAGGTGTGGGTTAGAGCAAGTGTGAAGCTCGGGCATAAAAGCGTCAATGCCATGGGGAAAAAAAAAATTATTGCTAAAACCAAGGATGCAAGAATAAATTTTGCTCAAGAATTATCCTGTTCTATTTTGGCCCAGGATCATTGTTTACTGTATTCAGAGCTCAAAGTTTACCAGTAATCCAATGGGAGCTACCATCCTGTGACAAGAAAAAAAATGGAAAATCTTATCAAAAGCATAACCTGATGTCAACATCTCCATCCTGGCTACGTTAATGAGTCAACTGAAAAAATTGATCCCTCTAAGTTTTGGTGGGAAAGTTTTCACATTGGGGGGCGGGGGAGAAGATAGGAAAATCAATTCACGGAATTTATTGAGAAATGAACTATAAACAATGGATTTCTGTTCTACAAAGACACTTCTAGGTTAGTGGTTTGCTAACAGAAGATGCTAGTGAAGAAACCATGAAATCACAATAGCATGATCAGGAATGTTTTGGAAATGCAGGTATGCTACCTCAGAGCAGCAGCTCATTGCAAATCTCAAATTCTATGAGTCTATATTTCTATGTCTAGTGCAGATTAATAAAAACAAGCTTGGCTTTCCCCCTAACTGCTTCTCTTTTAGTCCTACTCCCCACTATTTATTCCTTTAGCATTTTTTTTTGCTTGAAAAGCTTAATATTTGGCTGCCTTCTGAAGGAAATAGGCATAGTGACAGATGAAAGACTTTATTCATCATATAATTCAGAATAGGGAGGGGGGAAATCAACTGCTGTGCATTTAAGATTCTAACAACCCTGCAATTTTGTATAGTCATTTCCCCCACACCCCAACCCACTCTTTCGAAGAAATCTGCTTTTATTCTGCTAATAACTAACCACAGTCAGAGCAGCATGGATCCGATTAATAGTTCTTATGGTACAAAGAGGAGGGGAAAAAAGCCTGTGAACAGGGTTGCCAATTTGTCCACCTGGGTCTCTAGAAGAAAGATTAGATGAAAGCTTGCTCTTTTATTACGCACTTCATCTCTGCTCTACTCTTAGGCATTTTCGGAGCTGAGGTACTGCATTTCTAAAGGTCTAATTTGACCACCTTATATAAAAAAGGCGCTCTCCTTCAATTTCCCCCTGTGTCCCTGAGACTCATGCAGCATTTTAGGTGGGAAAAGTAGACTTTAAAAAATCCCAAGATGTTCAATACATTCTATCACATCTCAACTGTGATTTTAAATTACTGCTATTCTTTTGTTACACAAAATACATGATGCCTGTTATTGAGTGACTCAGATGTGCACCTGGTGTTTTGTTGTCTTTTTTGATCCAAACAGACTCTCTGCTTTCCACTCCGGACCCATCCCCACTTCGAAACTGGCTTTAAAAGCAATGTGTGGATTCATCACAGAAATAATCACAGCCAACATGTTTAGAAACATCCAATGTGAGCAATCAAGTTACCCCAAAGTTATAGCTGGGAAATCATGGGAACTGTATACCTAAAAGAGAGAGAGTAGCACTAGTAAATTCTGACGTTCTTATTAGGAGACTTTTAAAAATTACTCCAAGAAGCACTGGCATTTTAATGCCAGAACAAAGACATTAAAAACATTAATTCAGGAGTGTGAATCATAGAAGACGTTGCTGGACTGCAACTCTCAGTTTCTATTTAAAAAAACGCCAGGAAATTTACCACATGATGCCATACTGAAAAAAAAGGAGCATTGCTTTCTAGAAAAGTCCAAAGATTGTTGTACTAGAATTACAATACAGCTGGATTTGGGTCCAAACCTGATTCTAAAAGTGATGGGAATTACTGTAAAGATATTTTTCATTTTTCATTCCTTCCACTAGTCAGCCCTTTCTCTCCATCTTACAGTGCATCTTCTCTATGCAGGATACTAATAATTTTCCAAAAGGAAAATATGATATCCCTTCAGTCCTTGTAATGCATGCTTCTCAGGCTAAACAATGGTGTGTAAGGGAAGATTTCTGCCTACGCTGGCTTATAAGTAAATTCAGGTCGTAGGTTTCCTTCAGGTGATACATTATTTTACCTCCATATGCACTGCAACATCTTTTAGAAGTTGATTGTGACAGCTATGGGCTAGTTACAATACATTGCTAGATAACAATATTGCTTGTGGACTTTCTAAGCTATATTTGGTCAGGCATAATAGGAAATAAGATGTCACCAAACTTTCAGGAACATGCATAGAATCACATGTGTTCACATGTCCTTGAGACATTCCATCATATGTTCAAAAATATGTACTGTATATATTCGAGTATAAGCCTAGTTTTTCAGCAAATTTTTCATGCTGAAAAAGCCCCCTCAGCTTATACTCAAGTGAGGGTCCTGACGGGGCTGAAAGAAGACCTTTGCAGGGCTTCTACCAGCTGCGTGCCTCCTCTCCTTTCAGCACAGCAACGCAGCTGGATCTCTGTGCCGAGAGAGGAGGAGAGGAAAGCTGTATGCCTAAATTAATGTAATTTTATTGGTATCTATTTTTATTTTGAAATTTACCAGTAGCTGCTGCATTTCCCACCCTAGGCTTATACTTGAGTCAATAAGTTTTCCCAGCTTTTTCTGGTAAGATTATGACCCTTGGCTTATATTCAGGTTGGCTAATACTCGAGTATAAACGGCATTTTACCATCACACTCTACATGGACAGTATGAAATGGCTCAGAGAAAATCTATGGAAACATTAACTCTAAATACATGGTTTGTTAGAACTGGTTTTCCATTATACCCAGAAGCATCAAATACATGTTCATCTCCTTCATCTTCTCATCATATGCTTCAGGTTACGTATTTCCCAAATCATGAGAAACAAAAGTTTGCAGTTTCATTTTGATTTTTTATACTGCATAGGGAAAACATACCTACAGCTTGGACTACATTATGACCGACACCCCCCCTCCCCCCAAAATCTGAGGCCCTCTCAAGAAATGTCAAAATATCGTCTGTCCTTTGGTTTAAACTCACACGATGCCTCTTAGAAACCACAGTAATTGTTGTAAAGCTAATAAATATTCCTTAGGAAAGAAAAAATGAATAACCATAGAAGGTTAATTAACATGGAAAATACCACCCCAACATCCCTGAATATGAATAAATTATGGTAAGACTTGAGTACTAGCTCTGGCATTGAGGCATTTCAGTTCTTTATGGGTGTTTGAACAATAGAAACACCTTGATCAATTTAAAATCCTCTGCAAGGTCACACAAACAATTCTTACCCACTTGCTTTTAATGTGGATTGGAATTACCCAACTCTTATGTCAGTTTCTGTTTACAAATGGGAGTAACTGCATTAACAACTCCTGGTTATATCATTTATAAACATGCAGATGTGGATTATTAAAGATTAATGCATTTCAGTATTGGTGTCGGCATTCCGTTTGTCTTATGCCGAAACCAATTCTGTTCTTCATTAGTCAACGACAACCCACATCACCCTGTTGTGGAAGAGAAATCAAAGGTACAAGTGTGAATTGAGAATAAGTGATGAAACTGATTACTAAGAAACTTAATGGCTGCAATCAATCAACACATCACAATAATTTGACTCCACACTATTTGAGCATAAAAAACTATAAGGTTTTTAAAAAGTTATTTTTATTTAAATACACTCTTTACAAACATCAATGACTTCTAAAGATTTAAAATAATTTTACTTAATGCAAGGATGATTAATAACAATACGGTTGTTATTAACAATATTTCTGTTGTTGAATTCATTTCAAAATATATTCTTCTACAATATACAATTCTGGAGGCAGCGAAGGAATGAAAGAGCTTTCCAATTTGTTAGAGTGAGTTATGTTTTCTATGGAGTAATCTACTCCTTACAATTTGCGATACAAGGCAGTAAGACTGTATTAAGATCCTGGGTAGGATCTACATTGGTCAATACTGTGAGGACAATGTAAGGTGTCCTATGCCTGACCAGCCCCAGGCATAAATCACACATCCACTACTCCCAGCCATTGTAGGGGCAGTAGAGTGCCCCTATCAACCTGTCCCCACTTCCTGTTCCCCTATCAAGGGAGGAGGGAGGGGGAGAGGAAGAATCCCCTCTTCTCTCATCCTTCCTTCCAGAGCACCCTCTAGCCTCAGCCAATGTCACTATGCAAAATGGCAGACAGGCAGGATCTGTGTCACAGCCAGAGACCGTGTATAACACTGAAGGTTGTTGGGGGACAGGGACAGGACAGGACTGCCACCCCATGCTGACTGTTCCCATATCAAAACAGTTAGGCTAAATTTTATGCCAGAATTATGACTTTCCCCTGATTTGGGGTAATGCAGGGCCGGGCCATGTTAAGGTGGCCGTGCCCACATTACCCCAGGACAACCCTGGGTTCTACACCCATCTATGTTTTCAGGGTAGATGGGGCCCTGGCCCAGTATCTGAACTTGCAAATTCCTTAGAGTCTTGCTCACCCTTTCCCCTAAATAACAGAAACAACAGAGAATGGAATGTTGGGTTTCTTTCACCTTGTTCATGCAGATGTATTGATCTGTAAGGTAAAGGGGGAAAGCAGGTGTCCTCCACTTCAAGATGTTTAACTTCTAATCTACTTTCTGTAATGCAGTACATTTCAGCACGGTTGTATAGTAGGCAGAATGAGAGTCAGGACTCAAATCTCCACTTGGCTATGGAAACTCATTTGGGGCCCTTCCACACAGCCCTATATCTCAGAATATCAAGGCAGAAAATCCCACAGTATCTGCTTTGAACTGGGTTATCTGAGATCACACTCAGATAATGTGGGATTTTCTGCCTTGATATTCTGGGATATAGGGCTGTGTGGAAGGGCCCTTGGTGATACTGGGCAAGTCATATTGTCTCAGGCTCAGAGAAAGGCCAAATCTTGCCAAGAAAACTCCGTGGTTGCCTTAGGGCCATCATAAAGTCAGAAATGAAGGCACACAACAATAGTTGACATAAGCAATGGCAATTTGCTGTTTTGCACAAAATCAACAGTTACAGCGTGGTTTTTAAAAAGTTTCCACAAGGCATAAAGCCCTAAAGCTAACAACAACAAAAACTAGTTGACAAAGCAGGAGCAGACTAATCAAATTGCACTGTAAATGCATCCATCATTTCTTAATATTGCAACATATGATGGAAGAAAAAAGACACCTTTCCATTTATGATGCAATCACATCAATATTGTATTATGAAAACGTATGAAATGGAAAGGGGAGAGAGAGTTTAAATTGTTTCATCTATAAGACCATAAACCAGACATGTATAAAACTCATATTTTCATAATGCAATAATCAAAAATACAATATTTATCATGAATGTGACAGTTGTGGGTGAGTAATGGGATAAAAAGTATTACAACAATAAAGGAACATATTTTAAACATTTGAGATTAAAAGAATATTCTAAACAGCAATGTGAATTAAACAATAGAGGTTACAGGTAAATACAACTTTGGCTGCAACCTTAGGGATCAAGCTACACTGAATTCAAAGGGACTTATCTCTGAATAGATATGCACAAAACTGTAAAGTTCTATGACTAACACAGGGGAGACTGCTCTAATCTCTGCTCAGGGAACTCTAAGACCAAAAAAAATCTCTTGTTTTTGCTACAGATGCTATAGCTTTAGGCACATGTTAATCGGTTTTCTAAATATGATTCCTAATATTGCTTGATATTTAAATCTGGCATTCTAAATGGGTTCAATGTATTTCTTGCCCATGATGAAGTTAGCCTATGACTCATAAAGAACTTAAGAAATTAAAATTTTAAAACAGAGTAAACATAAATTACCTACCCCCTGCTTTTACTCCCCAAATTTGAAATACCTCATTTGGTGCCATCCTTCATGCATTTACATTGCTCATGCCTTGTTGAAACCCATGTGTCTTAAGTGGTAGGACAGCAAATGTTTCGGCTGCTACAGAGATATTCAAATGAGGCAACATGCATGATGTAGCCTTTCCTAACAGAGTATCTCCAGATATGGGAGGAATAGCCAATACCCCAGAAAATAGGAGCGGAGTTCAGAATTCAAAACAATCTTAACAGATTAGAGAGATAGACCAAAATGAAGTTCAACAGTGACAAATGCAAGATACTCTGTCAGGGGTGATTTGAATGCAATATTCCTGCTTCTTGGCAGGGGGTTGGACTGGATGGTGCATGAGGTCTCTTCCAACTCTTTGATTCTATGATTCTATGATACTCCACTTAGGCAGGAAAAACAAAATGCAAAGATATAGAATAGGGTACCCCTGGCTCAAGAGCAGTACATGTGAAAAAGATCTTGGAGTCCTCATGGACAACAAGTTCAACATGAGCCAACAATGTCATGCGGCGGCAAAAAAAGCCATGAGATTTTGGCCTGCATCAATCGGAGTATAGTGTCTAGAACCAGGGAAGTCATGCTACCCCTCTATTCTGCCTTAGTCAGACCACACCTGGAATACAGTGTCCAATTCTGGACACCACAACTGAAAGGAGATGTTGACAAGCAAGAATGTGTCCAGAAGAGAGTGACTAAAATGAGCAAAGGCCTGGAGAACAAGCCCTATGAGGAGCGGCTTAAAGAGCTGGGGATGTTTAGCCAGCAGAAGAGAAGGCTGAGAGGAGACATGATGAGGGCCATGTATAAATATGTGAGGGCAAGTCAGAGGGAGAAGGGAGCAAGCTTGTTTTCTGGTGCCCTGGAGACTAGGACGTGGAGCAATGGCTTCAAACTACAGGAAAGGAGATTCCACCTGAACGTGAGGAAGAACTTTCTGACCATGAGAGCTGTTCAGCAGTGGAACTCTATACCCCAAAGTGTGGTGGAGGCTCCTTCTATGGAGGCATTTAAACAGAGGCTGGATGGCCATCTTTTGGGGGTGCTTTGAACGCGAGGTCCTGCTTCTTAGCAGGGGGTTGGACTGGATGGCCCACAAGGTCTTGTCCAAGTCTGTGATTCTATGAAAACCATTTCCCCCTGTTTTCCTGTTATTTCCCCCACCAATGTACCCTTCATGGAAACAACCCTTGTTTACGATATGGGAATAGCCAGTGAAAATGGGAAAATATTATTATTATATTTATTTATACCCTGCTTTATCTCCCCAAAGGGGACTCAAAGCAGCTTGAATGTGATTTTCCTGCTTCTTGGCAGGGAGTTGGACTGGATGGCCCATGAGGTCTCCTCCAACTCTATGATTCTATGTATCTCCTCTATTTGATCATGTGAAGGAAGTTGTTGTCTCTCATAAACAGTGACAATTTGGTTGGACACTAAGAATTCTGGAAACTGAATTCTGTTAGTACTTCATCACAAAACAAGATGAAAGTCAAATCAAGAGATGCTTCTTAATTTATCATGTCATAGATCTACACATGTTACACAGAGAAATCCATCTCCGGAGAAACCTAGCTTTGGAAGATCTTTTTAAGCAGACCAAGGTGCAGAGCCCATTTGCGGCATAAATCTGAAATCCTGCTGAAAGAACCTTCTAAGACATTCTCCTCTTCTGGAAGGTAGATTGCTGAGATAGAGATTCCCATGTTGATGCACCAAACCCAAATTTAAAGAGTGAGCTGAAGCAGAATGATGGTTCTGTTCCCCCTTGTTTATTCAGATAGTATATAATGGTGTATTGTTGGTAACTACCTGAACAACTTTGCTCCACTCCCAACATATCTGGTGAAGTTTAATGAACCCCCACTGAGAGACTTCCCAGTTAAGCTCTACATCCCTTCAAGGAGACAAATGTGTTAAGTACTTCATTTCATGCACATTTGCTGGATGCTCCCACCACTTTAGTGAACAATATAGGGAATGGTTAGTCCCACTGTTGAGAGTCTTACAATGGATTGAAAGAAACCAAGCTTGTAGCAGTTTCATCTGCAGCCGAGCAAATGGATTCACAGAGGTGACTGATGTAAGCCAGAAGTATTTGAACATATTTGGCAGTCACCCTTCAATTTCAAAGACAGTAATGGGCAGTTTTTTGGAGGGCGATCTAGACTTGGGTTTGAAAATCTAATACCGCTCTAATGAACGGTATCTGTCACCACATGTCATCATCATAGGCGATCACTCATAGCCGAGTATTATTGTCTTCCATGGCAAAATCTTGGCAGTGGGTCCATAAGTGACTGTAGAGACCTATTCTGGAACCACATGGTCTTTTGCAGTGAGGACATATATTTCCAGGTGGAAGGTGATTCCGACAAGAGTATGGCTTGACATGTCTTCCTCTTGGTACATTTCTCCTTTTTGCTCTTTATTTGTGCCTCTTCAAAATCCATAGCACTTTTGGTGACAATCGACCTCAATGCTTGACACCTAATCTCACTTTAAATGGGTCACTTTGGGAGCCATTGCTGTCCAATACTCTTGCCATTATGCCATCATGGAGAAGACACCAGAGGTTCACAAATTTATCAGGGATTTTGCAGGGGGATGGTCCAGAGAGAATTACGATTCACTGTGTCAAAGGCCTTTGCAAGCTTGATGAATGCCACGTTGCTTGCATTTTTCATCATAGTCTTTCAGTCAAGATTTCTCCATGTGAATCAATTACAACTGGAGAGGATGCCTCTCTAAACAATAAAGATCATATCATTGTCCTACTAGAGCCCTCTGTGACACAATGGCTTAAACCCTTGTGCTAGCAGGACTGCTGACCAAAAGGTTGGTGGTTTGAATCCGGGGAGCAGGGTGAGCTCCCATCTGTCAGCTCCAGTTTCTCATGCAGGGACATGACAGAAGCATCCCACAGGATGATAAAACATCCGGGTATCCCCTGGACAACATCCTTGCAGATGGCCAATTCTCTCACACCAGAAGCGACTTGCAGTTTCTCAAGTCATATCCTTCTACCGAAAAGAGGTCTTTTGGGTGAATTTTTGAAAACTAATCATTATCAAGGAGCTCAGAGGGATAAAAATCAATCATTGATGGACAAAATGCTGACTAGACGCTACCATAACTGAGGAGTATAGAGAAATTTGTTGTTCTCTGCTTGTGCCTTAGTAGGTGTAATAGGGCATGCTCATAAAAAAGTGACTTGTGGTGGAAATTATTATTATGCTGGCCTGCAGTTTGAAACGCTTGCAGTGAGGACACAAACCAACTTTGTGACCCCCATTCAAAAAGAATGAATACTTGGAATGTCTATTTTTCCACCATAGTCAGTACGTTTTTTGAATGATGCTGAGGAGACCATAAAAGAACTCTTTAAGAACGGAATGTCCGAAAACAGGTTGAAATACTGAGATCATAAACTAAAGCCATGGTAAAAGAAAGACCCATTCTACATTGATATCGGATTTGACCCAATTGGAGCCATCAGTGGGCCTCCCTCAGCCACCTCAGGAGCGATCCACATCTACATGACCTAAGTGGTCAGTGTAGATTTGCCCAAGTCAGACAGACAGTACAACAAAAAGCCAAAATGGAGTAGAGCAGGGAACCAAATAAGACAAACCATTAATCGAAAACTGGAGACTCTAAAATGTTTCTTTAGCAATGCTGCTACAGTGGCAGGAAACAAGGAATTGAGTGTTTAGGTGGGAAGGTTGCTATAAAATGGTGCTGAGGAGGAAAGGTTCCTGCCAAAAAGTACTGCAAAGGCGCGTATTACCAATTTATATGAATCACAGAGACCATGAAGAACTCTATGCTTCCGGCCTTTTAAACACTTTTGCTTTGTTAGTAAACTTGAGATTTCTGGCCTAGGAGCCAAGCCAAGCTAGCATTCATTACATTTTCTGGCATCAGCAATACATTTTGATATTATGCCATGTCAGCTTCTATTCCCCAACTATCATATTATGAGAAAGAGAGAGAGCCCTTTAAATGACAAGCATCTCCTTGTACTAGTATGCTAGAAACACAGCATAATTGTAATAATACTCAAGTCATAAATGAAGGAAAAACTGTACAATGAACAGAAATGTGCATCTTACCTGCCACACCCCAAATCTTTATTTGCATTTTTTTTAAAAAAATGTTCAGACACGGATAGCTTATCTCCAGAAAAATAAAACAAACAGAATAACATTCTTATAAGAAGGGTGATTTAGTCTCATAAAGCAATCATTTTATTCCCAAAGCGGAGATGCTACTAGGGAGGCATTACAAAAATAGTACGAGGACTATGATAAGTAGCTGCCCAGTTTTATTGTGTGCAAAGGGGGAAAGATTCATACAGAGTTTGGAGACACTCCAGCGTCTGAAGTATGCCAGTACTTTCATACAATGGGTGATCATGAAAAGTACGAGATAGGGAAGTTACATTGTGGAGCAAAAAGATTTCCACATCACATGGGGCAGAGCAAGCCACTTGGAAACTGAGTTGTGTGTGTCATGTTGACGTTACTTTATCTGCCAATTTCCTCTCTGAAATAGGGAAGAGGTAGAAAATGCTTTTATGCCAGCAAACCCTGGGAACACAACACCTTTATTTTAACAGCCTTCCAAGAAAGGAACCCCCTGCTACATTTTGGCATTGTCCCGTTATAGCTATCAGCAACTCAACAGCTGCTTGTTTTACAATGACTTGCTAGAGAGAAAATGATTGAAGGAGCCAATCTATGTCACATGGAGAAGCTCCTAGCAAGACTTAGCGGGAGGCAATACATGAGGATTGAGGTCAGGACAAACAAAGTACAGTGGGCAGGAAAAGACAATTCACCAAAGACAAGAAAGGAATAGACGACAAGAACACTGAACACTAGTTAAAGGGCCACTTTCCAGACTGCTCAAATGCAGTACCATTATTTGCATTTTTACTCCCAGCCAGTCCCACTGCTGTGTGCGCCATTGCTTATTCCCAGGGAAGTGTGCATGGAACTACAGCCTTATTTTTTGTTTGTAGATAAGGTGGTTGAAAGCATGAAGCCAGAGCTATGATCAGCGCCTTTGGAGAGCAGGGATCTGGTTTGAGGGAGGAGAAAAGGAATTCTGTCAGGAATCCCTCCTGTACAACCCTATTTTGCAAGGGCACAAGATGCTCCTGTACCTCATTTTCTGTCAACACCTTCCATGTCTTCATGGTTTTATATGGATGACAGAACATTTGGATAAGACAGACATAAACAAGTCCGGCAGGAAATATTAAACAGACATGCACCCGCCCAGCCCCTCCATCAGCTGGAAATGGTATTCAGCCCACCATTTACCTGGAATACTTGCAGGAGAAATGGGACCAGATCTTGACTGGTTGCTTCCAACAGGAGAACCCACAGGGGAAGGGGAAGGTCCCCCAGGGATGCTGGAGAGATGTGGGGAGGCATGAGGGGAGAAAGGTGATTGTGCTGGGTTGCTCTGCTCCCCTTGACTGCTGGTAGAACCTGATGCACTAACTGCTGAACTCAGTGTTGCTTCAGTTCCTGTAGGCAGGTCATCAATGGAGCCCGATAAATCCTGAGAAGAAAGAGGGGAGGAAATTGAAAAAAGAGCAACAGAAACTAATATCCAAGGTAAATACTGAGGACATTAGATGGGGTAAAACACCTTTCAACTTGGAAGAGGTGTCCTGATAACACTGTGCCTGGAGAACAAGTTATTAACATTTCAAAAAAATGGTTGTTTACTTTGTCACATAAAGGTATGGTATATACTGTGTTTCATCACACAACAGTCACCACCATGTAATAGTTGCATCTCCATTTTGTGGGTCTGCTTTGGTATTTGTTTTCTTGCACAATAGTCATATCCCTGATTTACCAGTGCAAGCCTCCATCTGATCGCCTGCCCAAAGACACCCTCAATTGTGTCACTGGCCTGGCCAGTTGCTCAGCCAGCTGCCCATCGACTCACCCTCCAACTCACTCACTTACTATCTCATTTGGTGGCCCACCCCCTTCCAAGAACACTGCTTGCAGTGGTGTATGGGCAGATGAATGAGTGGGGAGGGGTGTTCTCAACTTGTTTTCAACATAGTTTTATTAACTACCATTCCTCACATAATAGTCGCACCCACTTTAAAGGGGGGGGGGCTACTATTATGCAATGAAATGCAGTAATTGATGTCCAGATTCATTTACCAGGGAGTCAAGGCAAGGCTTAGATGGTCAATGTATATACAAACCAAAACTGATTTTTTTCTTGCTACAGTTTGACTGCATAGTGAGCCACTGAACATTCGTTTCTCAGTTAATATTTTGTGGAGCTCCCCAAATATCCACTGAGATTGCTAGGACATTTCACAGGTGTCTACTTCTGCATATTATTTATGTCCTTAGTATTAGTTTATTAGATGAATATCCTGTGCCATTATTTATCCTATTAAGCTTCTGACATAAGATGAACGTTTTAAAATATGATCTTGCTACAACACAGCATTTTCATTCACTTTTAAATCAGATAGAAAAAGCAATACCCTAATCCCTTGTCATATTGGAGGTGGAAGCACATTAATGCAAGGATTGCTCTGGGGTGCAGTTTACACACCCCTGTAGTAAATACAAGGAGTCCATTTAAAATACCCCTCAGGCTTTAAGAGTTGCATTTTATTTCATTATATTCTATAACTGTGAATTATAACATTGGAACACAAATCTAAAAAGAACTGAAGATGTAATAAATGGTTATCAAATTCTGCAGTGCCAGCAAAAGAAAAATGTTATGTCCCATAGTAGACTTGAGCAGGTGTAGAAAACTTTATCACAGTACCAGGGTTTCAAAGAAACACAATGACAGTTAGATAATGAAAGTGTAAGGTGGTAAGACACGGGAGGGCTGAGTGTACAGTGAAATAAGACAGGCAGCTAATCAAACCGCTATTATAGTCTAGAGGTTTTTCCCCCTTTGATAATGTCATAATGCTTGTACTTAATAGAATTCTGTAACGAATAAGCAGCGTACAAAACACACTCATATTTATTGTTTGAATACTCTCTCAGACAGAGTACTCAAAACCCATGGCTTCTGACTGAAGCAGTTTGGGTACGCTTCCATCATATACCTGGGATGGAATATAGCCCTAACTATTGGGAAATGTGCATTTATGCAGCTAATCAAGGTGCAAGGTGTTTCAAGACCTCACTTTACATTGGATAGCTTAACATTCCACAAATTAATACTTATTGTCCCCAATAAGTAACAAAAAATCTTTGCTTTTCAGCATCACGGAACTATCAAAGCGGATGCTGGAGCCAGGGCACTTAAATGACAGTACTCTTCCTCTAAAAAGGCACATGCAAATGCCAAATGTAGCAGATTTTATTCTCTACGATCCCCATGTCTCTAGGCAACAAGGCAGCCATTCAACACTCATTGAAGCGTAGGTTCCTCCTTCAGTACCACGCAAGCTACAAAGGAGGCTTACAGCAATGGAACAAACAGTGACAGTGACTAAAAAGCTGTTTAAAATGAGGTTACCATCTTGTACCTTCCCAACTCCTGTGACTCTTTTGAAAGGTGACAAGAGTGACAAAACAAGCAAAGCAATTATACCCAGAATGGGGATGCAATGATTAAGGAACTGAACATGCTATTCTGCTTTGAGCGGTACACTTCCCAGAGTACAGGTCCCCTAGACATATACAGAAGGCAATCTTACTATGTTGTTAGAATTTATTGCATCACTAGGGTAATCAATAAGGATTTGGACTGTTTGTTAGCAGATATGCACCTCTCCACATCTCTGCAGTTTATTAAAGTAAGTTTTTATCCCAGTTTTTATCTGAAAGTCCAAATAATAATAAACAATAAAATCAACTTGATTGATTGTGGAGCCCCTGGTGGTGCAATGGGTTAAACCCTTGTGTCGGCAGGACTGAAGACTGACAGGTCAGAGGTTCGAATCCGGGGAAAGTGGGTATTAGCTTCCTCTGTCAGCTCCAGCTCTCCATGCGGGAACATGAGAGAATCCTCCCATAAGCATGGTAAATTATCAAGACATGCGGGCATTCCCCTAGATGACGTCTTTGCAGATGGCCAGTTCTTTCATACCAGAAGCAACTTGCAGTTTCTCAAATTGTTCCTGACACTTTAAAAAACAAAACATAACCTTGATTGACTTAAAATAGCAAGTACATGATTTTAAAAGGTTACAAATATATTAAACAATTGAAGAAGTTAAAAGACATCAATCTGCTTTAAATAGTTTTAAATTGTTGAAAAAAAGACACATGCATGAATATGCGATTCTAAAATTAAATAAGCTCCAATTGCTATAAAATGAGAGGGATATCTCTATCATTCACCTTTGCTTTTTAAAAAAACTGAACAAAAACAGGAGGCATCTGCTTTTGAATTTCTTTCATTTACTCTTTTTTGTATAGACCTTGGATGGGACCCAGATCGAGTCCTATCTAGATTGACACCCCTCCCCTGGAATCAGTGATGTTGAAATAGATAGCTAATGTAAGTTGCATTAATGTCAATGGGTTTACTTTCCATACAATCAAGTTTGAATGTAAATCATTGTCACTCTGTCACACAAGGAATGTTTTCCAACAAAAGAAAGAGAAAGAAATTATTTTTATGTATTTATGAAACAATGAATCCAAACCATTTTCCTCATAGGGTCAAGCACATTATTGTTTCAGAATACTGTTTGCCCAATTTGCATTAGCATCCCAGAACACTTATATGATACTTTAAGAAGCCGATTTCATCTGTAAGTATATATTTAACCAAGAAGATGTAAGTAGATATATATATCTGACAAACAGATATGCAGTAACCGTTTTGTCTTGATATAATAAAATGCATCCTTGAATAATGTCAAGTGTGTAACAAATGCAGCAGAAACAGCAGATAAAACAAATACCGGCTGCAAAGAATACAATAAAATATGAAAACAAAACCCCCTCAAGATAGGTTCAGTTGTTTAAAATGAATACCAATCTTCTGCATTGTAAAAAAAGAAAAAAGGAGATAAAAGAACAGAAAGGAATTGTGCGCCCCTGAGGGAAACATGTTACAATAATGCACAATACTGCATTTAGGGTAGCCATTCCAGTCAGACAGCAGCCAAGAAATTGATAACATTTTCTGAACTGCAGGTAACCTGTTTTATAAAGCCAAGTAATGTTTGAAAATATTATTAAGTATGTAACACGGTGAAGGATAAAATGATTTGTAGTTCAGGGATCAAGGCAATACCCGAGAGCCTGCTGTAATGCAACAATTTATCTTTGGTTCGCTCAGTGAACGTGCAAATGGAGAAAAGCCGAGGGGAAGGGGAAGGGGAATACATCTAGAGTGGTTCTTCCTCCCCCTTCCTTGCCCCAAATCAGGTCAAATTACTCCTTTTTTATTTTACTAATCCCCCATGGGGGTGGACTGAGTGACATGTCTTCGGCATCCCCTCAAGTGCGTGCCTTCAAGGGATTTCCTTGCAAATCTGACACAGCTCATTCATAAAATCAAAAGGGGGGGGGGGTGTGATGCCATTCTTTTTCAACAGCTACATTGTGTCCAAAAAATAAAGTGTGTGCGGAGGGGGAGGGGGAAGAAAAGCAAGCAGCAATTTCAAACGCCTTGCACGGCTTTTCAGACTCGCTTTATTGACCCTTTACGTACGTCATTCTTCAGTCTTATAAAAAACAATAATCAGCAGGATTTCCTTCTCAGACTGTAAAGATGCAAGAATATCAGGCAAGTCAGGTAGTTTCTTAGGTAGTCATCCTATACACATACACACACACACACACACAAATAACAGACCCCACTGAATTCGATGGGCCTATCTTTAGAGTATTTATCATAGAAACAAAAACAGTCTCCATTATCAAGTGAGAAAGCAGACATATATATCACCTGTCTTCAAAACAATATAATCATCTTACAATTGGCACATTTTCCTAAAACCTTAACAAGATGCATGCAGTAGCACCCACCTTTCCCCTTTTCTTTCTCTTCCTATTACACATTCATATATAGGGACACACATATTCAAGAATATAAATCAGGAAAACTAGTTTAGATGTTTTTATGAATTCCAAGATATTGATTTCTACATTTCTGCGACTCTAAGACATACTTTTCTTCCATGTAAACATCTTGAAAGATGGAGGGCATCTTACAATCGAATGGGGTGCTTTTTACTATTGGCGATACTGAAATTACAGTAGAGTCTTGCTTATCCAACATAAATGGGCCAGCAGAACGTTGCAGAAGTGAAAATGTTGGATAATAAGGAGGGATTAAGGAAAAGCCTACTAAACGTCAAATTAGGTTATGATTTCATAAATTAAGCACCAAAACATCTTTTTTTACAACAAATAAACACAAAAAACAGTTCAATGCACAGTAACATTATGTAGTAATTACTGTATTTATGAATTTAGCACCAATGCATAGAAATGTATTGAAATAGCTGTGGATCTGGGCGGGAGGCAGACTGCGATGGATAATACAGAACGTTGGATGAGCAAAAATTGGATAAGTGAGACTCTACTGTTATTTGCATCTTACAATCAATAACAACCCAGAATCAAAGAAATACAATGTTAGCATTAAAAAAAAACCACGTTCTATGCATTTATTTTTCTCAATGTACGTGATTCCAAATTCAGATTATTTTGTTCTGGCTTCTAGAAAACTTCAAGTTTAGAACACTATAGCTGCCCTCAAACTACATCTTCCATGAAGAACAAAGGGGCCAATTTTCTCATATCTTCATCACCTTGCTGCTTCTAATAGAATATAGCAAATTGAATATAGCAAGTATTACAGACTTATTGAATACAGCAAATATTACACCATGGAACATTTGTTTTTATTTTTAGAGCCATGGATTGTCAATTTAAGTGCGCATACTTTTATATGTCAATATTGTAATTTATTTACCATAAATATATTAAAGGCCAAGTTACTATTTAGAAAGCAGCTAGTAAAATAAGAGAAGTTACACAGCAGTTTAAACAAGGAGCCTTGTTAACAAAGAACTCTGTAACTAATACTTCTCTTGAGGACAATTTAATCAGCAGGGCTCTAACGCTATTCTTCTTTTATAAGTACAGTAAGATCTACAATGCCTGCAAGAACAAAGAGACTTTATTGCATCTCATTCAAAAAGCTATATAGCATTTATACTTATCTTTTTTTCTGGGGAAATTTGGCAGATTGGCAAATAACTGGATCCTTTTAAGGAAAAGAAAGTCCCAGTGAATTTTGTTGAAATTTTAAGTTCCTTCCCAATGGTGGTGATTCTATCTCAGGACTTTTTGGCATTTTGGGCAGGTGGAATCTGCCATTGCCTTCCTACGAGGCTGAGAGTATGTTTTGCCCAAGCTCACACAATGGATTTTCATGGCTGAATGGAGATTCAAACCCTGGCCTTCAGTTTTGTAGTCCAGTACTCAAACCAGTATATTCATGCTGCTTTGAGTCTCATTTAAAGAAGGGAGGAAGGATGGCAATAACAACAGCATGAGAAGCAACAACAATGGAAGCAACAACAACACTACTACTACACTGGCTCCTAAAGGCATGACTGAAAATTCTGCCTCTCTCTTACATTGGCTGAGGCAATGATTCCTTAGATATAGGAATAGTTGAATTTAAAATTAACACGATGACTTTCTTGTGAATAGGTTTTGCATACAAAAGGCATTTCGCTTTGTTACTGTAATGCTTCATTTCTTCCCACGCTGTGCCAGCCTATGGTTTAAGGTATATCTAAAGCAGTTTTTATAGCTAGCTTTCAAGCAAAAAAGCTTAACTGGAAATAAATGATCCCTACTCTGGATTCATACATCTTAGTATGGATGTCATCTATGGCTATCTCTTCTTTTTCCTCCATTTTCATCCATGTACAACCTTTATGTCCATGTGACAAGTACAAGAGTTAAAAAGAAGAGGATAATGTTGTGTTTAGGATTATGTTATGCCTTCCTGGTGGTACATGATCTTATCACACTTCAACAGGAGAGCCTCTCTTCAAATAACTCACAGATTCGCAATTGTAGCACAGTCAGCAGGGGAAGCTGTTGGCAGTAAACTGCATAAGGCGAGGCAGGAAACCCAAGGTTACACACCAGTGAATTGGAGGAGAAGGGAAGTGACACAACTCACTGAGGCAGCATGATAAATAAAGCAACATGCACAAAAAGTATTCCTAGAAATCCTCTTTGATTACATTTCACTTGTATCAAGTAATTTCTATTGAAGTCAGCCAAATTCAGCAGCTATTCTCATTGCCGAAATATCTTCTTTTTTAGAAAGAAAAAAAAATCCCACTCACTCCACATTAGGAATATCAAGAGGAATCCAGTGCTTTATTCAATAGAAACTTAAAAAAAAATACTGTGCCAGCTAGCATGCATCATAAAAGGAAAACACAACACCCACAAAAATGAAAGCTAAGATAGTCGCTATAATTAGCAGGGTAGCATTCGGTCACTACTTGCTGAATACCAATGTGCTTTCAGCACTTGTAATATAGTTATCATAACACAGTTATCAAGTGCATATAAATACTGCCATGCAGATAATAAATTACTGCAGCTCTTTTCATCTAAGAATGTCATTCAGCACAATGCTGAGCGCATTACAAAAATCAGTTTGAATCTATATATTACTAAATCTCTTACGCCTTCATAAATACTTAACACCTTCTCTATAAAGATCTTTCATCATAGACTGAAATTACAGAAGAGCTCTTCCCCATTTTATATAGTATCCGTTTTATGTGCACTCTCTATGCTTATTGGAGAAGGTAACCTGGTGCCTGTCACTGTACCAATTTTCATGAAGCATGTGTACAAGCTAAGCACATGAACAGGGAAATGTACATACTGACTATCAGGAAGTGAAAACTGTTAACTGGGTAGTGTGCACACTGAATTAAATATTCACAGCTTGGTAACTATGCATCTCACCTGAGTAGGGTACAAAATTAACGAAGAAGCTATGTATATTAAGCAGATAACATTTGAAACCCCTCTGATCAGTTCATATAACGTCTCTTGGCAATTCTCCATATTAGTCCAGTCAGTGTGCAAAATTAATGATGTCTTGGATCTTTTGGCAGAAAAGGATATGTATAAATGTAGTTCTTAAATGAATTTATGTAAATCCCAACATTAATGTATTTGTTACATATGCTTATTAATCACATTTTGTCCAATATGGCTATTAGATGGGTGATGAACAACAGAACAGATAAAAACATTCTTTAAAAACAAGTTAGAAACAATTTTATATGATGGTTGTAAAAAAATGTTTTAAAAACCAGAGGTCATATGGAATAATGCAGTCCTGGCTCTCTGCCAGAAGCTCAACAAGGTCAGAGCAAGCCTGACTTCTTTTGGGAGGGAGAACTCTGCCTCATATGTATGTGTGTGCGTGCACACACAACACACACTCTAATAATGTGCAGAAATGGTAGTGAGATCACAATCAGCACACTGAGGTTCATTTTGTACTGACCAGTTACTTGACAAGCACAAGCTCACCCAGAAGAAGAAAAATACAATAGAGTTCTTCTATATTTCTGACAATTGAGCCGACTTTTTAGTATAAAGCAATAGCTAACAGTGTATGTCAAAATGTTTTCAAAGACCTTAGTGGTGTCATTGTCTAGACAGCAAGTGAGGTAAGAGTTTTAAATTTCCTGTTCAGTAAGGAACAAAAGAATAAAAAAGCATAAAAATTACAGATTCTTGCAGAATGTCCTTTCCTATACTAATTCTAGTTCTGTAAAGACTTAGCCTTCTTTTTAAAATCACAGACATTTTAATCCACATTCCTAGATCTTGAACTTTAATTTGAAAGGATGGAATGGGAAAGCTTACCCATAATGTACAGATACCTGTTATTCCCCACACACACACACACACACACACACACACATATATATATATATATATATATATATGCAAAATTGATCAAAATTAAAAATGGAAGATGTATGTCATTGTCTGGTGAGGTCTTCTCTTTTTCCTTTTTGAAAGAAGCATGTGTTTCCTCCTGGCGTAATTGATTTTATACAAAGAAAGGCCAAGGAAGGGACTTTTAGTCATACCTATTGTGAGCAGGCCTCATGTTTAGAAGGAAAAGAATGACACACAGTTCTCACAATTCTGAAATACGCTTACATGCGTACAACAGCACTTTCATGAACCAAAACTTTCATATATAGGATTATATTGGAGTGTATCTGAAATGGCTAAAAGCATTTCCAGATATATTGTACTAGATATGTTTCTTTGTATAAATCTGTGGATAATATTCAACAGAGAAACTGGCTATATTCAAGATCAAGAACCATTATCATTTCTCCTATTGCTGTATACGCTACTGTTGTCTCCTAGTACTGAAAATAGATTTAGTAGTACAATACAGTGAAGTGACAACTAGCTCAGACTAAGTCATTATTATATATTTCATTGGTGCTTTTGCATAATTCCAGTACTTAATGAAAAGAACCTCTAGGAACAATAATAATAAAAACTTTATTTGTATACCGCCCTATCTCCCGGAAGGGACTCAGGGCAGTTTCCAACATATATGGCAAACATTCAATGCCAATAAGAAGGCATATAAACGAATTACATCAAAACAAAACACATCAAACAATATAAGCAGTTATCATAAACTAAATGACAAACAAAATTAAACAAAGATAAAACTTAACATAACCCAAACAGACATAATTTATCATAGGGTAAAACATCTATAAGGAACAATCTTTTGCCTTAGGATTACAGCAATAATAATAATAATAATACAAAATCCAGCATATATATTTTGTTTGCTGTGTCATACTGTTAATAATTATAATAATAATAATAATAATAATAATAACAATAATACACAGCCAAAATTTTACAGCGATTGCAAACAAATCAGCACAGTCAAAATAATAAGAAATAATAAACACAGTGCTTGCCTACACTGGCTGAAAAAAATCTGTTTGGCATTGTATTTTCCTGTGCCACACTGAGCATGCAGTGACCCCTTACGCTACGCATACCACAGACATTGTGGTGAGATCACCATAACCGGCTACACATTTCCTCCTCTCTCACTGTTAGGAGGCAGTCCACATTTCCAGTAATTCACATTACTTTTGTTGTGGATGATCCACTTTCCCCCTCTCATCATGCATGCAAATAAACTTATTTTTCTTAAGTGCAGGCACGCTAATATATGGATATGTAAATATCCACAGACATACACTTTTAAAATGTAAGTGATCATATGCCTAAAATTCTAAATTTTCTGTAAATCCTTCAGTGAGAAAGGAAGTTTGTTTTTAAAAAGGGTCAAAGCTCATATAAAACATTGTAAATGAATTGTCACAGAAGCCATGTGTGAGAATCAGAGCAGACATGCCCATAATAAACACTATCCTTTGAAAAGTCAGCTTAAATACAGTCATTTCAATAATAGAAGCCCCCGGTGGTGCAGTGGGTTAAACCCCAATGCTGGCAGGACTGAAGACTGACAGGTCGCAGGTTCGAATCTGGGGAGAGCGCAGATGAGCTCCCTCTGTCAGCTCTAGCTCCTCATGCGGGGACATGAGAGAAGCCTCCCACAAGGATGGTAAAACATCAAAAACATCCGGCTGTCCCCTGGGCAACGTCCTTGGCAGACGGCCAATTCTCTCACACCAGAAGCGACTTGCAGTTTCTCAAGTCGCTCCTGACACGACAAAAAATAAATAAATTTCAATAATATTTTTAATGCTCTCCTGAGGCCAACCTACTACATTTTTTGTACTTGAAAAAGGAGGGATTCATATATCTCAATCAGCAACAACTAGAACAGTACTTTCATGTTCAGAGGCAGTTTACAATCAATTGTCACATGGTAAAATAGAAGGCTTATAGTTATGACTTACTTATAAGGTTCCTTAGGACATACAAACTTCCTTGTGGCTTCTGGGATAGTAGGGTTTTTACTTGATTTCAAGATGGAGTTATTATGATGATCTTAATGTTTTTATTATAGTTTAGTCCTTTAAAAAATCATCTTGATGAGAAGTCCTCTGGTATTTGTTGTCCTGCCTCAAGCTTCTTCAATTGCTTGCCCCCGTCTTCCTTCTGTTACTAATGAGAATAGCTGATACATTGGTCCTCCATTAGAAGACTAGGGATTTGATCTAAATTTACTTATGCACAGAGGAGACCAAATCAATAGGAGTTAGAACAGTCATGACTTACTTATGTTGCACTGGTTTAAATGACCTCCTCCTTCTATCCTGCTGGAGAGGACTACAGGCAGGTCAATCTCACTTCACATCACAGGATTAAGACAGGAGAAAGAAAGGAGTCTCAGAATTACAGAGAAGAATTTTTTGTACATTTTCCAAATATCGGAGACTCTGGCAACTGCACTACAAAAAGGAGGAAAGTAGATTGTAGAGTGGTGTGCCTTGTTTTTATCAGAATATCAAAATAGAACCAAGTCTGAGTTGGACTCAGGTATGGTCATACTAAGGACAGTTCTACACAGGCACATGATGCATTTCCAATCAGTATGAATAAATACCTGTTTGGAGCTGAATTGTGGTTACACAGGGGTGCTGTCACCTGCCTCAGAGGTAGGACAGTAGTTCCAAGCACAGTCGTGCTAAAATCGATTCTACCCGTAGCACCCGCCCCCCAAAAGACAGAAAATCATCATGTCCCAGTGTTCTGTGCTAATTTCTGGTTTAGCACAGCGAAAGCCCCTTGCAAGGAGTGAACCCTCTCTCCTTTTCTCAAACTGCTAGGCTCAGTCACATGGCAGCAAACCAGAGCACTGAGCTCCAGTAAGTACTGATTTTCTCTCTTTCTTTCAGGGGAATTGTGGTGCTGGGGGACAGGGAGGACAGCCATCCTGCCTCCCGACTGCCTGAGTCTAGGGAACATGCGATGGTTATGAGAGCAGTATAAAGGCTATGTCGATGGCAAAACAATAGCTGGACAGGGGTTAAAACAAAACCCACCAACTGCCCCTCCAATATAAAGAATTTACACCACTGGCACCTATATAAATGTTATGAGGGGAGACCTCTAATTAACTTCCGCTGCCACCATAAACTGTAAGGTACAGGAATACCCTAGCTGTTTAAAATAATAAAAGTACTTTTAGGACCACCAAGCACTGTGTCTTTTTATTTGTTTCTTCAAAGAAAACTAGTTGAGGTTGGCAAGGGACTATAGCCACAAAGGCACACTGGACTCAGGCTTTTTGAGTTTTAAAATAAACAAGGAAAGTTTATTGATGAAAATACAGAAGAAAGTAAATGCTGTTGAATAAGCTTGGCTGTTACATAGAAATGTTGGTTCTTGTCTTCAAAGTGTAATGGTTACATGTAATGGCTCTTTCTTTGTTACTAATACAACAAAGATATTTTTGTCTCTTTAAAAAACCAATACACTTGACAGGAGCTGAATCTCTGTCAAGATACAAATGTAGCTTAGCTACCTTCAACTGTGGCCTAGCTAACTACAATTCCAGCTATCTTTCCCTGATAACTGTTCCAGTTTGCAACAGCCTCTCTTGCTGGCAAACTTAAGGCAAACTGCCTTCTCTAAAACTAATCTTAAAACACGAACTCCTAAACTACCTTCCTACTCTAATCTCTAACAACAACAGACTGCCTGAAAAAGCCCTCTTTTTCCCCTCCAAACCTTTCTAAACTCCGCCCCCTTTTCTGAACCAATCCTGGCTGTTCTAATGCTAACTCAGGCCTAGGACACTCCCCCTCTCTAAAATGGTGCTTTCCCTAAACTAAAATGGCTCCAGCTGCCCTCTGCCAGGCCTTCCAGCGCTGCAACCAACTGGCCTGCCTCTCCTAGGCCTTGCCATCCAGGTAGGTAAGGTAAGGGATCTTTAAGCAATCCTGGGTACTTCATAACCATTTGAGATGGCTGTCCCCACTGCCTCAACAGAGAATAGGATCCAGACTTTCCCTCGTGTTTTTTTTTAAATCCAGGTGTAGTTGCATTAAACAGTTTACCCAGAGTTAAGTCAAATCAGCCTGCATATGTTGTATGGACAAGCATGGGTTAATGTGACTTTATACTGCATTACATGGCAGTGTGCTTGTATGTTTGTCTGCAAGCTGTCTGTTGATTTATAGTAACCTCCTGAATTCCATAGGCTTTTCTTAGGCAAGGAATACTCAAGTGTGGTTTTGCCAGTGCCAGATCCTGCTTAGCCTCCAAATTCTGATGGGATCTGACACCTATAGGGTATTTAGGCCTTATTCATATTTATAGCAGACCTACTGAAATCCATAGGTTGTCTAACCAATGATCCATGAGTCTTCTTTAAATCTAAATTAGCCCTAGGCCAACAGATTATAATTAGATATAATCTGGCAATGCAAAAACCATTTCATTGAGGGTGATCTCTTTTTTACTTCTGTACTGATAGAAATGGAGGAAGTAAGTGAAAATTTGCAGCACAACATTGCTACCTCTCCAGATAATGCCTGGAAATTATTTACCATACAGAAATGTTTATACTCCAAAACATTTAGAGAGGAAAAAATTAAAAAGGGAGGAGCAGTCCAACAGGGTTGAACAAGTGTGTGTGTTGCCATATATGTATGCAATAGCTAGACCATGAACAAGCAACTCCACACTACAACATTTTGTTCTAGGTCACACTTAGCGCTTGATAATACTTCTTCTACTTGTATAATACTGCTGTTGCCTGAGCATTTCCTCATAACCCTTTAATGGCTCTTGTCAAGACGCAAGAGGAAAAAGTTTTAGATTTTAAATTAGTGTAAATTCTCACTGTAATTCTAACTCCTCTTGATGTTCCTTGTGATTTTCTAAGCTCCGGCAAAAAACCTCATAAATTTGCCAATTTATTCACTTCAAAGAATGTAACAAGTAATGAATTACAAGGGTGGATTCCACGCATTTCTACTACCCAACTATTTGGAATGCTGTTTTTCAAAATTAACACATTTCTGAAGCAACAAGCAAGACCTGAATTAAGTAAAGGGGTAAATAAAAATGAAAAGCTATGTAAAACCAGAAGCAATCGTGCCAATCTGCTAGGAGCTGAACCACTGCCAGTTAGTGGGCCTCGGGGCTCCATAGGATTTCTAAGCATAATGCCAAACTAGAGCAATATTGTTTTGGTTAGAGAGGAATTTCTCACAAGAGCTAACAGAGGCAGAAGGTCATAAATAAACACAGCAGGATTGCCTTGTCAGTTCTCATTATTAGCGCTGCAGGCACTTGCTTTTCTATGGGCTGCTTGCAGGTTCATTTAAGTGTAAGTGCTCCTCCTCAGAATTTCACATGCTCATAAATAAAGAAAGCATTTCTTAGCCTGGGAAAGGAAAGTGCACGCATGTGTGAATGGGGAGTCGGATGTGCTTTTGTGTGTGTACACAGATACACATATGGCACACAACTACACATACTCCAAACGAAGCAGAATTTTAGGGAAACGCTCTTTCACTAAGGCCTTCATTACAGCTTACAAACCGCTGACAGACCTCAGCCATAATGAACACGAAACTGTACTTTCTTACTACAATAATGGTCATCAGAATTACATCTGAGCAGAGAATGAAGCTGAGTTCGTAAAGTGATCCTGACATCCATTATAATACCAGGAAAGCACAGCTGTGAGATCATTATTGCAATTATAAAATGACATTTAGTGTTAACTTATTTGGTTGCAGTAAAAGTAGACACGCTGTATTTTTTTTTTTTTTGGATTATTTAGAATGGTTAAAACAAATAGGGAGATTTAAGAGTATGTTTTTTTTTTTAAAAAAACTGTCCAGAATGAAGGAATGGGTGTTAAAAGGACAAATGCGATTCTGAGTAAGAAACCATGAAGTGATGCATAGTGGCACAAAATCTGAAATTCACATATTTGCTGATGAGGATGGCAATGGCTGATTAGGAAAAGCATCTTGGGACTATAGTGGATAGTGTGGCGAAATGCTAATATCTGGTAGTGTGCAAGATCAAATTCTAGGTCAGGCAACATACAAAAAAAATATATCAAAAAAGTACATTGTACTGCTAATACATCTATGCATTGACAAAAATCTACTGTGTAACCATTTCTGGAATTTGATATACAATCCTGGTCACCAGGAAAGCTTAGAGAAGACAATGATGCTGCGTAAAATGGAAGGAAAAAGAAAGAGGGGTCGACCAAGGGCAAGATGGATGGATAGTAGAGGCAAAGATGAAGTACTTTGACCACATCATGAGAAGAAAGGAAAGCTTAGAGAAGACAATTATACTGGGGAAAATGGAAGGAAAAAGGAAGAGGGGTCGATCAAGGGCAAGATGGATGGACTGGCTTGGACCTTTAAGTGACTGGCTTGACTCTGAAGGAGCTGGGGTGGCAACAGCCGACAGGGAGCTCTGGCATGGGCTGGTCCATGAGGTCATGAAGAGTTGGAAGCGACTGAATGAATAAACAACAACAACCTGGTCACAATACTTCAAAAATCATGTTGCAAAGGCTGGGAAACTGGATGAAAAGGGTAATCAAAAGAACCACGAATCTTACAAAACTCCTCTATGAGGAAAAGTGAGCAATTCTTGGGGCTTTTTAGCCTGGAAAAAGGTTAAGCAACTGGGAACATGAAATGAATTTATACAATTATACATTGTATTGTTGCTGTATGCCTTCACGTCATGTCTAACATATGATGACGCTTAGAAAATCCTATCACAGGGTTTTCTTGAAAGGATTTGATCAGAGAGGGCTTGAGGCCGAGAGAACATGACTTGCCCAAGGCCACCCAATGTATTTCCATGGCCAAATAGAGATTTGAATTCTGGTCTCCAGAGCCTGAGTCTAATGCTCAAATCACGATATAAGGCTGGCTCCAACAAAGTAGTGAGATGTTTTTCTTCCTTTCTCATAGTACTAGAATATGAGATCAGCCAATGGAAAAATACTGGGACATTCCTGAGAGATGAAAAAAAGTACTTTCTCACAAGCTACATGACTAACTAGGAAATTTATGATTAAAAGGTGTCACCGTGGCTGTTTACTTGAATTAACTTTAAAAGGGGTAGATAAATTCCTGGAAGATAAGATTATGAATATCTACTGTCCCATGGTGGTCATTCCTTTCTAGCATCATAATCTCTATGCCTTGAAATAGCCATTCATGGCAACATGAAAAGAAGGGTTCTGTAGAACTCCTCTCCTGCTTGCGGACCTGCCTACAGACATTTACATGACCTTTGTGGGGAAGGAATGAACTAGATAGTCAGATAAATCTTTCTTCTTATAATCTTATGAAAGAAAAAGGAAATTCAAATAGAAGGGACCTTGAAACTATGGATCAGTGTAATGGCAAAATCATTTTAAGCTTTACCTGGGTACCCCTATCATTATTAATTCTTATCAGGAGAATTGAACCTTACAAAATGAAGTACTATAGCAGATAGGCTCTATAATCAAAATAATTGCTTAGTATGATGTAATATAAATAATAATCCTATTGAACAGGAAGGAACCAAAGAAAGTGTTGCACTACTGACATTAAAGTAGTAATACTGCGACAAGAATTTAGTAGCATTAAAGATAACACACTGTCGATCACTTAGTAAAAGAAAGAAAATAGTATTCAATTTTACTTTATTCTAAAACAGTGGTTACCAAACCTTGGTCCATTAGGTGTTTGGGACTTCTGCTCTCAGAATTCCTGACTGTTGGACAAGCTGGCAGGGCCTTCTGGAAGTGTTAGACATCTCAAAAATAATTTAAGGAGCCTCTATTCTATATAACCAAAATCAGATTGCAAAGAAAACAACATGAAAATGTAAAGCTATGGGGAGTTACACAGAGGTAGTAATGAATGGGAGTAGGAATCATGTTGACTTCCAGGTGTGGTTGGACTGCAACTCACAATATTCCTCACCATCAATTATGGTGGTTAGAACTTCTAGAAGTTTCCAGCCAACAGCATCTAGAAAGCCAAATGAATCACACTCTAGACAAATTCCAATGTTAAAGCAGATCCACTGAAATCCATGAAACACAAGTTAACCAGAACTAACAAATAGTATTCAGTACAATGGGTCTCCTCAATATGGGATGCATGTTGGATGTAGTCTAATTTCTTTACTACTGTTAAGGACAGCATGTTCAAGCTCCATTACTCATTTCCTACAACCAACAGAACTAAAAGGATCACACAGTCTCCTCCCTAACATTTTCATTTTTTTAAATCCCTAAAGGGTGTTTTCAATTTCAGTCCCCAAAATGCTTTAGGAAAAGCCCCCAGGCTCTCTTAAATCAACTTTGGGAAATGATGAAATGATGAATTTGTCCCCATCGTCTTACTAAAGTTCTCTCTGTGTATGAGTATGTAAAAAATTGGAGGTATGTATAGTATGTGGACTGGAAATACAAGACTTTGCCAACCCCTATTATAGACAACTAAGATGCTGAAAATGCATTTCTTGCCGTATGGTGAAATTCTTCTAAAGTATCAAATTGAAGAATGTGACATTTAAATGAATTGCTCACACCAATGATGTGAGTTTTCCAGAAAAAGTACGATGTGGAAAATTTCCCAGTGCTCTAAAATTATGTTCTTTGATTTAGCACATTTGTTCTAAATGTTATATTCACACACATTCAAGGTTTTGGATTAAGATTGGAATATGTGTAATAATGTAAAGAGAACATTATGCCTTCCCCTTATATTTAACAAATGATGACTGCATCTGAAGGATGACTTTTTTCAGGGCACAGCCCTAAAGAAAAACTGTACGTGATGTGTCAATTCTTTCTTCTACTGAGGAATAACTGTAGTACCTTTAGCTTCGCTCACTCACCCACTCTGCTACCGATCTGTTTCATTTCAAGATGAAAAAAATGCCTAAGTGGAAAAAGTTGAACACTGTGTTCCAAATGATTGGTTGCAACACAACAAGCTAGATTACCATGGATAAAGATGGCTATGAAAATACTGTATATCAGCAAAACATTTCTGCCCCACAATGTTTTTCTGTAAAACAATGTTTTTTGTCTTGTCAGTCGATGCAGTACCTAACAGAGATGGCCGGACGTGTTATGGACTTGTCTGATTATCAAGATCTCTAGGGAGAGTCTTCTTGGACATGTGGGAAAAGGCCTTCTACAGCAGGCCTGCACAACATGTAGCCTGGGGGCCACATGTTGGATTTGGTGCAGCCCTCACAAGGACTGGGTTCAGCCTGCAGTGGTTCTGATCTGAAACCTTAGAGAGGGAGGTAATATACAGAGTAGCCATTGGAATTCACTATTTCCTCCTGTAAGTGTTTTACGTCTACACATTTCCTTTCAGAATACACCAAAGTTACCAAACTAACCTGTGACAAAAGGAGAACCATCGATAGATCGTTTAGACTACTGCAACGCTCTCTACGTGGGGTTGCCAATGAAGACGGCCCGGAAGCTTCAATTGGTCCAACGTGCGGCAGCCATGATACTAACAGGAGCGGGACGCAGGGAGCATACAACCCCCTTGTTGTACCAGCTCCACTGGCTGCCGATTTGCTACCGGGCTCAATTCAAGGTGCTGGCGTTGGCCTATAAAGCCCTAAACGGTTCCGGCCCAAGATACCTATCCGACCACATCTCGACCTACGAGCCCACCAGGACTTTGAGATCTTCCGAGGAGGCCCTGCTCTCGATCCCGCCTGCTTCACAAGCACGGCTGGCGGGGACGAGAGATAGGGCCTTCTCGGTGGTGGCTCCTCGGCTGTGGAACACCCTTCCCGTGGACATTAGACTGGCTCCTTCCCTGATGATATTCCGCAGGAAATTAAAGACTTGGTTGTTCAAGAAGGCATTCGAACAAGAAGTGCAATGATTGGTAATGACTATAGGCATGGAACAACGGAAAATGATACTGGATTGTGGTTTGGACGATGAGACGACGCGGAATGGTTTTCGTAGTAATGACGGTGTTTTTTTTTTGTATAATGCTGGATTGTGAATTATTTTATACTGTGTCTTGAATTGTGTACTTCCTATGTTGTACACTGCTGTGAGTTGCCCCCGGGCTGAGAAGAGCGGTATATAAGCAAAGTAAATAAATAAATAAATAGATCTAGTCAGGATGCTGGAAATGCTGGTCTCAGTTGGAAACACAGCTTTTGAAACGCGAGGTTGATGGACTTAGGTTGGAGCCATGAAGAGTGGGGCTGACTTTTTAAGGAGTATTGGACCTTAGTTCAGGAAGTTAAGAATCCTAGGCACCAAGTTATGTTTAAATTAACATTAAATAGTCAATTTTAGAGAGAGAAGGAGGCGGTAAAGAAGGACATCGGTTTCTGCCTCTGCCACTTTTTCTTTTTTTCTACTTCGGTTGTTTCCTTCTCACCCAGTGGAAAATGGCCAACTTCATACCGTTTGCTTGTGGGGGAGAAACTTGGCTATGCTGCTATTCCTTTTTCTTTGTCATCTCCTCTTCCTCCAGTAGGTAAAACTACAAACTCCCTGCCATTCATTTCACTCACTTGTGAGGGAGAAAGGTAGCTTCATCACAAAGTTGTTTTGGCATCTTCATAGTGGCAACCCAGAAGCAAAAAGGGTCAAGAGCAGAGGCACTTCTTCCTTCCCTCATAAAAGGACTGTAACTCTCCATCATGCCGAGGGGAGGTGAGGAAATTGATGCTAATTGGTTCTCTTGGACATTTCAGCGGCTTTCGATACCATCAATCATGGTATTCTTCTGGGACGACTCTCTGGGATGGGCCTTGGAGGCACGGCTTTGTTGTGGCTCCGGTCCTTTCTGGAGATCCCAGATGGTGAAGCTGGGAGACACCTGCTCGGACCCCTGGCCTTTGACCTGTGGGGTCCCGCAAGGTTCCATTCTGTCTCCCATGCTTTTTAACATCTACATGAAACCGCTGGGAGAGGTCATCCGGAGTTTTGGAGTAGGGTGCCATCTCTACGCAGATGACACGCAACTCTACTACTCTTTTCCACCTAACTCCAAGGAAGCCCCTCGGGTGCTGGATGAGTGTCTGGCCGCTGTGGCTGTCTGGATGAGGAGGAACAAGCTGAAGATCAATCCCAACAAGACAGAGGTCTTCCTGGTCGATCGTAAACCGGATCGGGGTATAGGGTGGCAACCTGTGTTGGACGGGTTTGCACTCCCCCTGAAGTCACAGGTCCGCAGTTTGGGTGTCCTCCTGGATTCACTGCTCACACTTGAGGTTCAGGCGTCGGCGGTGGCCGGGAGGGCCTTTGCACAATTAAGACTCGTGCGCCAACTGCGACCATACCTCTTGAAGGCGGATCTGGCCAGGGTGGTCCATGCCTTAGTCACCTCCAGATTGGACTACTGTAATGCACTCTACGTGGGGCTGCCCTTGAAAACGGCTCGGAAATTTCAGTTGGTCCAACGGGCGGCAGCCAGGTTGTTAACTGGCGCTCCTTACAGGGAGCGGTCAACCCTCCTGTTTAAAGAGCTCCACTGGCTGCCATTTATTTTCCGGACCCAATTCAAGGTGCAGGTTCTTACCTACAAAGCTCTGAACGGTTTGGGACCTGCCTACCTGCGTGACTGCATTTCTGTGTACGAACCCACACTATCTCTTCGATCATCTGGAGAGGCTCTACTCGTGCTCCCACCTGCATCGCAAGCGCGATTGGTGGGGACGAGAGAGAGGGCCTTCTCGGTGGTGGCCCCTCGTCTCTGGAACTCACTTCCTAAGGACATCAGGCATGCCCCAACTTTGGCAGTCTTTAGGAGGAGCTTGAAAACGTGGTTGTTCCAGTGTGCCTTCCCAGAATAACGAACCCTTAGTATTAGGTCCTCTTAAAGCACTTTATACTGATTTAGGATTGCTTGTACGTTTCCACCAATGCCCTACCTCCTCTATCTTGTTCATGCCCAGCATATTTTTTTAACTTTAATTACATTTGGCCCAGCCATAGTTTCTAAATGTGTTTTGTGCTATTGTTCAATGTTTATGCTATTTATGTATGAGTTTTATTTTAATTGCTTTGTATTAGTATTTGTATTTTGCTTTTTATTGTGGTTGTTATTGCGTGTATTGATGTATTGTGGGCTCAGCCTCATGTAAGCCGCACCGAGTCCCTTGGGAGATGGTATCGGGGTATAAATAAAGTATTATTATTATTATTATTATTATTATTATTATTATTAATTCGCTTTGCTGCTTGCTCTGAGAGAAAGGCGCTTTCTCACAAACCTGTAGTGAGGTGCTAAAATTCTATATGTGGCCTATTTAATTTTGGCCAAATTGCGCAAGCCTGTTCTACAGTATGGTCCAATATGGGAGATACATTCTCCTTGTTTCCCAATCTCTTTGTTTTAACAAAAAGGTGCCAAGATGCAACTTTTTTTAAACACCCCATCTTCCTTTTTAGTAATTTTGAAATTCAAAATGATGCTCTTATTGTGGGTTTTAATGTTTTATTTGTTCTTGTAGACCTAGTCTATTATAAACCACTTCAGTGGTTTTCCTAGTATGGAAGTCTAAAACCATTAAGAACCTTAATTATATAATTTGGTTTATAGAAAATATGAACTTTAGCTTTTCAGAGAATGTTTGCAGTTCAAGGAAATATTTCACAATAAAAGACTAAAATGGGTACAAGTCCATTAACTGCAAGGTATATGGGGTTGCAATCTCAGACACACTTATTAGAAAGTAAACTTAATTGTACACAATTGGAATTACTTTTGTACGTCTGGGTTTTCCTGAATTTGTGGGGCAAAAATCTGTTTTCCTTTCCCCTGTCCCATAGATACATATGTATGTGCCCTTTACTATGGTGATAAAAGCCTATAACGGAAAGTGATTCTTTCTTTTTTAAAGCAGGCAAAGAAACATGTAAACCCACTTAACTGAGTTCCTATTCTTCGCAACAACAACAAAAACCCCAAATAAAAAACAAACTCATTGAAATCCACCATTTATAAGAAGGACAAATTCTACAAAATGTAAAACCATAAATAAAAAATTAGACTACGTGCTTTAATTACAGAGTGCTTTAATTACAGAATTACAGAATTCCTGGTGAAGAATATATATATATTTATTATTATTATTATTATTATTATTATTAATTTATTTGTATTATTTATTTATTTATTTGTAAAGGTATGTGCCAAAATGACTTTTTTTCTTGGCAGAAGTATCAAGTCACCTCAATGTGTTTCTCTCCCTATTCCACATAGAATAAACAGATGCGGAAAGAACATGTTTACCTCCTAGTGTGATTTCACTTTTCACTAACAACCTTGAAAACTCCCATGTCCATACTTCAGGATTTGAAATATTTTTTCAGTCTCTTCGTCACTCTATAATATCCTGTTACAGTTTTGTTTTGTTTTTTGTCGTGTCAGGAGCGACTTGAGACACTGTAAGTTGCTTCTGGTGTGAGAGAATTGGCCGTCTGCAAGGACATTGCCCAGGGGACGCCCAGATGATTTGATGTTCTATCATCCTTGTGGGAGGCTTATCTCATGTCCCCGCATGAGGAGCTGGAGCTGATAGAGGGAGCTCAACCGCCTCTCCCCGGATTCGAACCTGCGACCTGTCAGTCTTCAGTCCTGCAGGCACAGGGGTTTAACCCACTGCGCCACCGGGGGTCCTCCTGTTAAAGTGGTATTATATGAATCGTTACAGTTAAAACGAATACAAATGCAGCTTAATTTGCTTGCTAGCCTCAACTAGAACACCTCTGTTGATCCAACATTTATATAAATTTAATTCAGCAGGCACACTCTGTGGCAATTCAGCTAATAACAACTGTAATTTTTTATTGTTGACATTTTATTACTAATATAGGCTAGAGCACTTGTTTGACTCGCATCCTGCGATGTCTGCCCTGAGAGCAGTCCGGGTCCTAGATCCCAAGCAGCTAGGGGCTGTGGGCCGGAGTGGATTGGAGCATGAACAGGGGATACCTGGGCTGGCAGATGTGCCAGAGATAGAATGGTTCCGGTACCAACACTTGGCAGAAGCGGCTCCAGCCAATGTCTCCCTGCCCCAGTGGTGGGAAGTACATGCAGAGCAGCTTTCCACACTGCGTACGCTGGCTCGGCGATACCTGTGGCTGCCTGTCTGCTCTCCCAAGTCCCCCTTTGGACCAGGAGAAGTGCTCAAGCTAAGAGGGTCTTAGGAGAGTTTGACCGGAGAGGCTGCCCGCCTCCTGTGTATGCTCAAGTATAATCGTAACCGCTTGCTCTCTCGTGCCTGATAGTAGTGCACTTAAACCCCTGTTTCATGGAAATCCTGCATATTGTGAACCCTGTTCCAGTCAGCCCCTCACATTTGCCTTTTTATGGCTTGTTAACAAGGTGAGCTATCACAGTCTGTTATGGCAGTGGTCTAATAAAATACTAATATTATTATTATTATGTTTGAAAAGCGCCAGGTAGATTTTCCTTTAAGCAGCTAACTTTTCAAAATATGACATCTGTGGGAAGGAGGGAATTAGCAAATATAGCCATGCTTTTATATACACAATATACCTTAAGTAAACCCCCTCCCCAGTCTTAACTTGACTATCTTACAGTCAAGGAAGTTATACCGCTAGTACTGATGTGTCACAATGGGAGTAGCATTCAAATAATTGCTTCTCCAGGATCTGCAGCCTTTCATTACACACCACTCATCATTTTCAGTGTCAATAGCTGGAGCAGCTTCCTTCCAAGCAAAGATTCTCTGTATTTATTTTAAAGAGTACAAAATTGGTCTACAGAGCCACAGAATTCATAACAAGATTGTCCATTAGTAACAATATTTCCAGGAGAAGAGAAAATTAGTTCGGAGCAGTTGACGCCCCGAAGAAAAGTGCTCAGTGTTGGACATTGGTTGCTGCCAAGACAAGTTGTCATTCTATCCCAGAAGCTGTGTAATTCACAAACCAATTTGAGGTGTTACTGTTACAAGAACAGATTTTCTTATGTAACAGCACAAACTGTACTTCCCAGCTTTGGATTGTCATTTACCAAAAGTACTCAAAAGACTGAGAAAAAAAAACCAAACAATTATTACTTGTTTTAACTCCTTTTTTTTTTTTTTTGCTGTTGTTCTAGTACAAATCCAGAGTATGGATATACAATATTAAAGGCACCATGACACCCAGTACTATTTCTCCTCATCTACTATAACAGAAAAAGTTGAGGTTGCTGGAAGGTTATCTCTATATACAATTTAAGTACCTGCAAAATTATAACCATCAATCCACCATAACTGGCATAACATACAGCATGAATTTGCTAAAGGCGGATCAAATGTGAAACAACACCATCTCTCGACATAACAAATGACTAGGTTTAAAACAGATCTATATTTTAATATACAGTGGGATTATTCATATTTAATGGTGTGTGCTATAAATGTAAAAATGAACTATTGTACATCTTGGATATGGTATTGATCAAGGCTTGGATCTAGAAAAAAAAGTAGGATTCTGGTTGGCCAATGGGGCTTTCCTATTTCTCCTCCCCCATATACTCTCAAGATTTCAGTGGGTTGTCTCTATGTATGACTATGCATGGTTCTAATCCTATATTAATATACTTTTTTATTATTTACCATGAATAATAGACAATGAGGCCATTTTAGAACAGGGTCAAGAATTTATGGGAAATTGCAACTGGATGAGGAATCAGCAGAAATCAGGGATGCTGGGAAAGTGGAAGGCAAAAGGAAGAGGGGCCGACCAAGGGCAAGATGGATGGATGGCATCCTTGAAGTGAGTGGACTGACCTTGATGGAGCTGAGGGTGGTGACGGCCGACAGGGAGCTCTGGCGTGGGCTGGTCCATGAGGTCACGAAGAGTCGGAGACGACTGAACAAATGAACAACAACAACAAGACTACTTTGTTGTTTATTCATTAAGTCACTTTTGACTCTTCGTGACCTCATAGACCAGCCCACGCCAGAGCTCCCTATCAGCTCTTGCCACCCGCAGCTGCTTCAAGGTCAAGACAGTCAATTCAAGGATAACATCCATCCATCTTGCCCTTGGTCTGCCCCTCTTCCTTTTTCCTTCCATTTCCCCCAGCATCATTATCTTCTCCAAACTTTCCTGTCTTCTCATTATGTGGCCAAAGTACTTCATCTTTGCTTCTAATATCCTTCCCTCCAGTGAGCAGTTGGGCTTTATTTCCTGCAGTATGGACTGGTTTGATCTTCTTGCAGTCCAAGGCACTCTCAGAATTTTCCTCCAACACCACAGTTCAAAAACGTCTATCTTCCTTCGCTCAGCCTTCCTTATGGACCAGCTCTCTCATCCATAGGTTACTACGGGGAATACCATTGCTTTAACTATGCGGACCTTCAATGCCAGTGTGATGTCTCTACTCTTCACTATTTTATCAAGATTGGTCAGCCTAGTACATGAACATAAATGGAAATCTATTTGGATCTCATCCACTACGCTTTCCCCTTCTAAGCAATGCTGCATTCTAAAAGAACTACTCTATTTCTTCAATTGTAAGATGCCAAGGATTGTAAGATGCACCTACCACCACGAACAAAAGTACATAAGATACACCTGCAATTTAAGATGCACCCAATTTTTAGAAGTGTTTATATAGGAAGAAAGCACTTCTTAGAAGGAAGAAATACCACACTGGATCACAGGTGTTAGATTTCAATAAAATATTTTGAGGGCTAGCATGGTCCAGCTGTTTGGGTCTCCAACTCCCATAATTCCTGACCACTGAACAAGCTGGTTAGGGCTTATGGGAGTTGGAGGCCCAAACAGCTGGAGGGTTGCAGTTTGAGGGTGCATAGTCTAAGGTACCTCAATGGCAGTACCTTGAAGAGACACTCAGCTATAGAAATCTTCTGAGTGACATGGTGCAAACTAAAATCTTTCAGCCTCAATCTCCTTTGAATAAACTTTATCAGTGAATCCCTAGGATAGGGTCACCACAAATCAGAGTATATATATATATATTTAAAAATAAAGTTTTTAAGAGCAAGACAGGAGGGTGTTGTATAGTATTTTAAGCATTTTACCTTTTTGCAGTCTTTTAAATGATTTCAACCAATTTGTATGTTTAATTCTATTTTAATATTGATATGCAGGAGATTTTTAAATAATATGTATTAATTGTTGTGTGCTGCTTTGTGTTTCAACTTTTTGTTGTTCATTCCTTCAGTCATTTCCGACTCTTTGTGACCTCATGGACCAGCCCATGCCAGAGCTCCCTGTCAGCCCTCACCACCCCCAGCTCCTTCAAGGTCAATCTAGTCACTTCAAGGATGTCATCCATCCATCTTGCCCTTGGTCGGCCCCTCTTCCTTTTTGCTTCCATTTTCCCCAGCATAATTGTCTTCTCTAAGCTTTCCTTTCTTCTCATGATGTGGCCAAAGGACTTCATCTTTGCCTTTACTATCCTTCCCTCCAATAAGTAGTTGGACTTTATTTCCTGAAGTATTGACTGGTTGGATCTTCTGGCGGTCCAAGGCACTCTCAGAACTTTCCTCCAACACCACAGTTCAAAAGCATCTATCTTCCTTCGCTCAGCCTTCCCTATGGTCCAGCTCTCACATCCGTAGGTGACTATGGGGAATACCATTGCTTTAACTATGTGGATTTTCGTTGCCAGTGTGATGTCGCTACTCTTAACTATTTTATTGAGATTGGTTATTGCTCTCCTCCCAAGAAGTAAGCATCTCCTGATTTTCTGGCTGCAGTCTGTATCTGCAGTAATCTTTGCATCTAGAAATACAATGTCTGTCACTGCCTCCACGTTTCCTCCCTCTATTTCCCAGTTAACAATCATTCTTGTTGCCATAATCTTGTTTTTTTTTATGTTTAGCTGCAACCCAGCTTTTGCGCTTTCTTCTTTCACCTTGATTAGAAGGCTCCTCAGCTCCTCCTTGTTTTCGGCCATCAAAGTGGTATCATCTGCATTTCTAAGTTTGTTAATGTTTCTTCCAGCAATTTTAACTCCAGCCTTGCATTGCTCAAGCTCTGCACATCGCATGTGTTCTGCATACAAGTTGAATAGGTTGGGTGAGAGTATACAACCCAGCTGTATGCCTTTCCCAATCTTGAACCAGTCTGTTGTTCCATGGTCAGTTCTTACTGTTGCTACTTGGTCCTTATACAGATTCCTCAGGAGAGAGAAGGTGATTTGGTATGCTCATACCACCAAGAACTTGCCACAGATTATTATGAACCAACTGTGTTTCAACTACAAAAGATAAAAGTGGGAAGTTGTTGTGGTTGATGATGATGATAGTAAAATTAATAATATACTTGAAGACACATAGTAAAAGTAAAGATTTCCCCTTGACATTAAGTCTAGTTGTGTCCAATTCTGTGAAGTGGTGTTCATCTCCATTTCTAAGCCAAAGAGCTGGGGTTGTCTGCAGACGTCTCTATGTGGCCGGCATGACTGCATGAAATGCCATTACTTTCCCGCCGAAGCGGTACCTATTGATCTAATCACATTTGCATGTTTTTGAACTGCTAGGTTGGCAGAAGCTGGGGCTAACAGTGGGAGCTCACCCCATTCCCCGGATTTGAACTGCCGACCTTTCAGCCAGGAAGTTCAGCAGCTCAGCCATTTAACACATAAAACCACTTTGAATATATTGATTTTATTAAAAGGAAGGAATGAGATGCCCCTGTATCTCTCTTGTTCACCTCTTTTCTTGACAGTATTTTCTGTAGCTAGTCAAGAGAGAAAGATAAATATTTCTTTGATTAATCTAACAGAAGTCCATTAGATGCATAAGGATAACACAAGGCCTCTAAGATGTAGACCAATGTTTTGTGTAAAATCTGTTTTTCAAGGTACTGAGGAATGTTATGAACAATACAAACATAGCTACTAGGGCTTCCATACGTTTTGATATCTCGGCTTAGTTTGAACTTGACTAATCTAGCCCAATATTCTTTTGGTTCACTAATGATAGATACATTTGAATTTCCAACTGGATCAGATGCTCTTCTGATTTCATCAGTGTGTTTACTCAGTTAGGATGTACAGCTTATTGCCTAAGCAACCAACCATCTGATTATTTGGCACATGCCAAATATATTCAATTGTTTAACACTCCAAACATATGTTAACATAAGTAGGTCTAGGTTCTTATCTGACAAATGTAAAGCAGGAGCCTAGCAAAGTTTTAAGGTAGATTTAGTCCATCGAACACTGTATTCATTGCGTTTGTACGAGAGTCTCAAGAGTAAGACATAAGAAAAAATAGATGTTATTATCCAATCACTTTGCCACAGAACCAATGCATTGTTTCCTATGATTAAAAATGCAAGATTAGTCAAATTGCCACCTTAGATCTTAATCAAAACCTTTGAGAGTTGGCTTATCTGCTTCTAGTTGTTCTCTTCTATAAAGAAATAGAAATACAGTTTGATATTGGCAGACAATGCCCGTGTGTGTATATGTCTGTGTGTATGTGCATGTGAAATCACATAATTAATGAAATAATACATGCATATGGTATTGAAAGTTTGCAGTACGAAGACCGCAGGATATCGGTTGTTGCTGTTGAATGAATGGAGGAAAAAAAGAGCTGCAATATTTAAATGGCATTTTAGAATAGGTATAACCAATTCCAGGACTCCTATTTTTCAGATAGTGGGTTCTACTATACTTGCTTCGCTAACAGAACTTCCAAGAGATTCAAAAATATGATTCAAAATGACATTAGAATTATGCGCAGCGGGCTTTTCTGTGCGCTGGGTGCTTGTAGGGAGGAGCAAGACGCAGCCAGCGCAGACTTTTCCAGTTGGGCACAGTGTTCGGCCTGCACTGGCTGTGTCTCACCCCCTCCCAGTGAGCGCCCAGTGTGCAGAGAAGCCCACTGTGCATTGCTGCCTAGAAAAACAATGTTTTTGTAGTCAATGTTTTCAATACATTGTGACATTTTGGTGCTAAATTCGTAAATACAATAAGTACTACATAATGTTACTATGTATTGAACTGCTTTTTCTGTCGATTTCTTGTAAAACATTATGTTTTGGTGCTTAATTTGTAAAATCATAACGTAATTTGATGTTTAATAGGCTTTTACTTAATCCCTCCTTATTACTCAACATTTTCGCTTATCCAACATTCTGCTGTCCTTTTTATGTTGGATAAGTTAGACTCTAGTGTATTAGCAATACATTGTTTCTTTTCCAACATTCATTTTTAAGACTATTGGAAATACATTGTTTCTTATTTTTCCATTTTTATTCTTCTAGCACAAAAGAATAAAGATTTGCAAAAATGAAAATGAACAGGCCACTATTTCAAAGACTAAAAGTGTCTTGAGCTTGATGTGGCAGCCTACAACCTCTGTGCAGAACACATTTACTTAGAAGTTCAGTCCCAAAGAAAAGGGAAATTATTTCCATATAACTGTGCTCAGGATCAAAGCCTAAGAGTCAGAAACATTTATGCTTGCAGGTTTTAAATTAATTTTATTTATCTGAGCAAAACCTAACCGGTCTTAAAGAATATGGCTCACAAATTAAAACAATGCATTTGACTGGTGACCTTTATAAACTTCAACATGCCTATGCCAACTCTCCCCAACACTTGACCTGCTTTCAGAGGAGCTGTAAGTTCATTTTTAAAGAGAAGGTCTCACACAGTGACCCCTTCATTCTCCCATTACAATTGTTCCAATTCTCTAATGATTTCCCTGCAGAGGCCAAGAGGACACAAAGACATGTAGGCAGTGCACAATGCATGTGTGAAAAAAACAAACCAAAATATCACAATACACTATTCCAACAAAGTAAGTAAGTTGTGAATAAAAGTATTCATAAGACAAAAGGCAGATCCTATTTGAGGGACACCTCTATCTCTAATTTAACTGCCATACCTCGATACTATGCGATGCTGGGGTTTGTAGTTTGGTTATGCATCAGCATTCTTTGGCAGCCCCCATGATCTCAAATGACAGCCACCATGACCCCATAGCATTGAGTCAGGGCAGTTAAAATGGATTTATTCTACATCATATTTGCACCCCAAGTTTTCATTTTCCATTTCTGAAATCTTTGGTGTTCTAACACTCTTTGTTTTTAAAGGAGAAATTATAGGCAGTCCCCAACTTATGAACAGTGTAATGCCATCTCTCTCTCCTCTCTCTCTCTCTATGTGTGTGTATGTCTGTGTGCACACACACACACTGGATAGTATAGGAAAAGGTTAACACCCCTGTGGTTTTACTGCCTGTTCCCCTGTTCAGAATATTCCACCTCACTTTCTGTCCCTGTGAAAATTTGATTTTGAAATAATTGGCTTGTTGTGGAAACAAAGATTGCTAATAAAGCTTTGATCAAGACAACCTTTCCCCATGACAGCTCTTTCAGGAGTGAATTTCCCTTGCTATTGTCTCACCCCCATTTGTAACTATGAGTCATTTGTAAGTCGGATGTTTGTAACTCGGGGATTGCCCATAAAAGCATGCAGCCTTTTTTGGCTAAATTACAAATGCACTTTTTGCCGCTGGAAATATATATATATATATATATATATATATATATATATATATATTGGTTTCAGGGTTTTGAAAATTGATGTGCCATGCGCATTAGATTCGATGGTGCACGACTCAAGTAAATATGGGTATATCTCAGTTTGGGTCATAGAATCATGTCATAATTGGGAACACTTTATTTGTTTAATACTGAACAAATAATTTGTCCGATGAGAGCCATTTATTAGGCTATCCTGTGTCAGCTATGGATAAGCACTTTACCATTGCAGCTTAAACCAGTACACCTCTGTGTATATATTTATGGTTATCTCTGTGTGTGTCTATGTGTGGGTCTGCAGGCAGGCATATGTATATGTCTTATGAGGAACATTTTATGAGTAAAAGAAAAATGAATGTACTAGTGAATGGTTTAGAAGCCAGCATAATTGAATTCAAAAACAAGAGACTTTTTGCTGTAGCTGCATTTTGCTACATCAGCTTTGCTCTCCGATTTCTTTACCCCTCATTGTTTACAAGCAGTGGGAACAATTTATTACAACGCCCTTCACATCACAACACTTCCATTTTGCCATTACGTGTGCTCGGGGAGCCTATCACTTGGGCACTTTGTTTGAAGTGCTCTTAACTGGATTTTCTAAAGAACAAAGCAGTTTTATACATTTGTCTATAAAACAGAAAGCACTTTTATCTGATAGCTTTTCTTATTTTCAGCCCATCAATAAGAGGCACAAATATTCTGTAGTTTGCTGTCATTGTGAAGAAAAAAAAGGAGCAATCCACCCAGAACTACTGCTGTGCAGCTGCCATTCATGTTAATAGGAATCCCACACAAGCCCCAATTAATGAAAAGAAGTTGTGCAGCGGGAAAGAGTGTTTTGTGGCTTGTGCTCAAAGTCTATCTATTCAGGATATAGAGTCCATCACATAAACATTTTGTTTTTTTCCAATATGCTTAAACAGGGATTTCATATTTTTGGCCATAAAAAGTAATAGCGTAATTCAGGTAGTTTTTTTTCAGAATAACTGTATTCTTAGAAGAAACTTCAAACTCAATATACACAGAAATGTCTACCCTAAGAAGGAAGACTGAAATGATTAATTCATTTTCTTATGTTACTTACTATTCCATTGCAACTATTTGTTTTGTTTAAGGGAGTCCACTAAATGATGCTGTCTCACTCTGGACACCTCAATAGATGATATGACTTGTTGGGGGGGGGGGGGGGGAAACCCAATCATGCTTAGTAAAGCGGAAGACGGTAGAAAAGAGGAAGATAACACACCACAGGAGGATTGATTCAATCAAGGAGACCATGACATGGGTTTCCAGGAGCTGAGCAGAGCAATTGATGGCTAGGGCTTTTGAGGGTCGCCATTAAAGGAGGTCATTTGATGGCAAATAACCATTATTCAGATGATTGCCATCAAGTCAGCCATTTGATGGCAAATAACCAAGTATATTCAGTTGAATAATACTATAGTAGCTTTCAAACAAAGCCACAGTCAGTTTAACACATAATCCCATTCCCTCAAAGTTATAATCTCTGCTTCTTCAAATGGGCTTTATTTGTATTGATTGAATGTCCAACCAAAATTTTTAAAAGACACATTTTGTTTAGATACCAACCAAAAGGAGTAATTGATCCATTTTTCTTAGTTTTGCAGACCATAAAACTAGCTCATAAAACATAAATTCTACATGGCCACTTTAATGCCTGTTTCAATCTAGATAAATGTGTATGGAAACAACTTCATATGTGCCAACCTCCTAAACTCATGTCACTAAAATAAATAAGATACTTTTGTGGCTACTCATGCATTATGACTTGCATATGCTGCACAGCATAATTATTGTGGAGAAAAAAGCTGTGCTGTATCAAGGATGCTGAAATACTGTGTGTTCTTCATAGCTGGTAGAGTCTAAGGCATATCTTTCATGTTCTTTGGGCTTCTCATATTTCACCATGGCAAATACTCCCTTGAAATGCAGAAGTGAAACAGTGAGTGATCTTCCTTTATTTGTGCATATACAAGGGCAATGTGTTTACATAAAAGCACCTACAAACTTTCAGCACCTTTTGTACAGGCTGACAAGCTATGTTTGGAGATGTGAACTTATCAGTGCTTTGCTAACTGTAAGTATCCAGACAAGCAGTTGGCAGCAACATTTCTTTTGCACTAATTACATTCTTTTCCAAAAGTTCACCCTGCCTGGGTGTCCAGGTAATTGCAATTAAGGCAGGAATCTAGTAATTAGAAATTCAAGTGCCCTGCCAAGAACAATACACTTCCTCTTGACATGCTGCCCAAAGAACTAATTTACTTGGAAAGGACAGAAGCTGATGTGAAGTGGCAGAGTAGATGTTTATTAGGCAACAACCACAGAAATAGATTTCCTCTTTCACCAGTCCCCAAACAGCATTAACAATGTTTCTTTTCCAAAGCAAAGCCATTAATATGCCCATATACTTCCACTTCCAGAATTATATGTTTCATATTAATGATTCATCTAGCAATGGACATTACGAAGTAAAATCCCACATCCCTTAAAATTCATTTTATGTCTTCTTACTAAATCCTTGATTCATAGTAATTCCAGATAAGAAAGCATACCATAAAGTCTATGAGAATCAGATTGCAAATATCATAGTATTCAAAAAAAAAAAAAAAGAAAAAAAAAGAAAAGAAAAAAGGGGGCACTGGAAACAGAATGTAAACTTCATAGAAGCCATTTCTAGTTTAAATTATCTGTAGCTCTTAATTTGAGAACATATTTATTTTAATAGTACTTCTCAATTTCAAACATATTTTTGAAAAGAAATCTTAATTACAATCCAAAGAGGTTTACAACCCAATTCTATTCATGTCTATTCAGAAATAAATTTCACTGTATTAAGTAGAGTACACTCCTAGATAAATGAATAGAGATAGGATTGAAGATGTAATTATGTTTAACTCCCATGAAAATAGATGTGAATTAAATAAGCAACAACTAACTTTGGCTTGTTTGGAGCGACAACAGTATGTTATTCCTATATAGCTCCAGTCTACAAGGTTGTTTTTATTAAACAACGTATGTACATACTCTGCTTCAAAGATACCCAATAGGTGCAGATTCCCTGCTATGGTAGACCTATGAGGCCAAATAATCTGTACTTTGTAGTATTCCCTCCTCCCCTGGTTCAAACCTCAATAACTACAAATCTATGTGTAGTTAGCTAAGTCTTTCATCTTCTAAATTAAGATGGTACTGCAGAATCCAAACACGTATATAAATAAATTAAACCAATAAAACACTATGAAATTTATAAAGTCACCATAATTCAGCAGGTGGATTGAAGGCACAAGTATATTATATGTTTCAAAAGCCACATTTCCTGCAAGCATATAAATCAATGGTCTCCTTATTATGCACACTATTTTTCAGGTGTGAGAATTATCATGGTCTTGAAGATATAGATTTGTCTGGCAGAGACAAAGCAGACATGTAATAATAATAAGAACTTTGGTCTTGTACCCCGCCTTCATTTGCCCGAGGGGACCCGGGGCGGCTTACAGATGGAACAAAATACCTAAAACAAAACGTAAAACAAACTACAAAATACAAGTACAATAAAATAGAAACATATGGTATATAAAATGATTAAAAACAGCGCACAATAACCTATGGTGACAAGCTACTAAAAAAATATGGCCAGAGTGTAAACAAAAAGACAAGAGAGTGGGATAATACAAAATTGTAACCATGGAACAAGGAAAGAAGTGTAGTGTATCTTATTTTATTATAGATATGCTCTAATTATTATACAGTTTCTTAAACTGTGGAAAGTGATCTAATTTGTGATCCCCTAACTGAATCAAAGGGTTGCAAAAAGATTGTGTAACTTGGCACTTAGTTGCTGTTTTAGACATTTACATGAATCTGTTTACGATGCGTAGCAAATGCTTCATCTGTACTTCATAAAAAGGAAAATCAGCTTGTCTTGTTTAGCAAGACTTACAAATGTTGATTATGCTTGGTTATTTTTTCAGTTACAGATATACTTTTTTTTTTTTACAAATTCTGATTCTAAAAATCTAAGTTCTGCTCATAAACCATACTTAATTTAAATCACAAAAATATCAGTCATCTGCCATTAAAAATTCAAGAAGAATTTTCCTGTCTTTATGTAAAAATAGACATGCACATCCATAGTATTACTATGCAAATATGATTTATGATTTATTATCAGTAAAACTGATTTGAATTCCTATTTTGAAATTTATATATTTGGGTTGTGTAAAAATTCTTGGATGAAAAAGAATCATGAGTAGAAAGAGTTAGTTTAAGAAGCTTGTTAGCTAGGATTCTAGGGGACCAGGATTCAAATTCCTTCTCTGTTGTGGAAATTTTGGGCAAATCAAGCTATCTTGGCCTATTAATCGAAAACCATGGCACCCCCCCTCCCCCTTTTAACCAATAAAATGGCATGACAGGTTTGCCTTAGAGTTGCCAAGCGCTGGAAACACAACAGAAACAAAAATGAACTAACTCAATATTGGACATTAGTTTGGCTAACCTTACAAGGATTTAGAAAACTATGTACGTGACAAAAGTGAATATAAAATAATAATCACAAAATCTACACTGATGAAGAAATTTGAGTTCAAAATGTTAATGGGAAAAGTGGATAAAACATAGTATAGACAGCCCTCCATATTTATTTGGGGTAGGAGCATAGGACCCCTGCCAAAGTAGAAGACTCCTCTCAAAGTAGGAAAAAGTGAGTTAAAAACTGGAGGGGGGGGGGGGTGTAACCTGAAATGACACCTCTCTAGGAATAGTCTTCCAACATGACTTGGCTACTTTTTGTGGATTTTATTAAAATGTTCTTTCTAGTCATCTCTAGGTCCTCCAGTGTGATTTTATAGTTAACATCTGGTAGAAACTGACCACAGAGTCGCATAGGATGACTGAGAGGTTCCTAGAGATATTTTTTAATCAAATCTAGAAATAATCAAATTTGGAAATGTCAAACCTGACTGTATACTAAGTTTTACTATTCCTATCTTCCTCTTGCCCTATAGACACCAGATTCTGTCATTCAATAAATATTAGGTGCTGTAACCCATATTTCAGAGGTAAAAAACCTATCAACTCATAGCTCTGAGTATTCCTTGTGTAACAAAATTCTATGAAATTCACAGTTGCCATAAGTTTACAGGTTACTTGAAGGCACTTTTACACATCCACATCCTCCTGTTAATCATATTACATTAAATGCGCAGAGAAATTTCATACGTTACCACACGAACTAAAATAAACATCATGCTGCATGTTTGCAGTTCACAACATACCAAGTTCTCACTCAGCTCTAGCATTTCTTTTCCAAAACAGTGTGTTCTTATGATTGTGAAGACAAATTCTATATGCTATTTTTGCATCAGAACTATAAGACCAATAATTCATATTCAATACTATTATCCTCAATCCATCTGTATATGGAAGTTGGTGCATATTAACAGAAAAGAAATGACATTTTCTATCAAGTGCAGTTAAACTTGATGCAGAGAATTTAGTCTTTTCGGGAACTATGAAGATTGAAATACCAAATGCCCTCCCCCCATTAACCCTTTTGTATGTGTAATGAATTATCCAGAGGGTGGTGGGTAGTTCGGGTTGCATGAGACATGGAATACTACAGCAGGGTCATGACCTGTAGTTTGAACATTTTCACTTCTACCACTGGAAGCCATGAGAACACAATTTTAAGTTAGTTTAATTGTGAATTTTGTTGGGAATTGCGTCTGTCTACATCTGAAACTAAGTAAATGTTTCCACAAATAATGTCAATTGGTATAAGGATTTATGCACTATTGTGTTTTTCTTAAATAATCTTACACTAGAGAATAACATTGCAGTATTAAATAAATGTTGTGTGACTACCAATGTGTGGAACTTACTCTATTCAAATCAACAGTGCCACTAAAAGTGCAATGCTGGTTGAATTAACTGAAAAAAGAACCAAAAGAACCTTTACCTTCAAAAAGTGACAGAAAGTTATAGGGAAAAGGAGAACTTCACAAATAAAGGAGCATCTTTTGCAGCAAAATAGATACTTGTTATCAATATTAACAGCAAAAGGGTGTTTAATTGTTCTCACTCTACTTGAGGCATGAATTCCATTAAGGAAAAAGCAATTCTCAGATGTTCGTCTCCCAGTGAGCTCCCACCAAATGTGCTCCAGAAAGTCCTGGCTTCTCCAGCAGTAAGATGTGGGAGGCTAGTATGTTGCGGGGAAAGATATGGGGAATCTTGCTACAATTCACTTCCCTCTCTGTTTTGCGAGCCTGCATTTTCCATTAGTGAAATGCCACCTGTTTCTCTACCTGGGATACCATTAGACCAAGTATTTCTGACAATCATGACTGGTACAAATTAATACCAGCTCAGAAATTACACCACAACGCAAACATGTACATTCCATAATCTTATACTAAAGATTTCACTTCTGTGCAATTGCATTCATGCAGTATGTGACATAGATTTATGCACATTTTGGAAACACATACACTATTTGCCTAATAGGACTGATAAGAAAAGATGTCTTGAAACTGTCATTTTAATAGTTACTCAAAACCCTGTAATATCGCCTGGTGTTTTTTGTTTGTTTGTTTATTTTTGGTGTTTTTCAAGCTCATAAAATTCACTCGATCTACCACAGAGTCTGTTTCTTATTACCTCAGCGGGCTACAAGGATTCCTCAGATCATAGCCAGATATAACTACTGAAAGAACAAGCTGAGATCATCAAAACCTTATGACTGAATCGCTGAAAACAAAAATAAAATGTACAGTTTTCACAGCCTACCCCAGAAGTACATCAAGAGCACAGTAAGAAAAGCTTACAACACAAAATTACCTCTCACAAGCTCCAGCAAACCCTCAGGAACTAATAATACAAGATATAAAACCACTGTTATGATTGATAGATCCGTTAACTATTCTTATCATTTATTTCCAACACTGTCAGTCAAATATGTTCCATTTATTGGAAGGGTGGGGGAGCTTGCTTCTATTTTTGAGGACTCGAGTTTTTCCCCCTGTTTTGCTCTAGTTTTGGAATTCTGTCAACAGCGAGAGTACGCTCGCATCGCTGCCCTAGCAAAGGGAAAACCACGTGGGCACGGAGAAATAGGCGGAGAAAAAGGCAGAGTCTTCGACGTCATCGGCCGTGCTGGCACAGTTTGCTCTCCCAAGACGCTAGTTTGCGGCGGCTCTATGCTTGGCCAGAAAGTGTAAGTTCCAGGCTTACATTCCTTTAGAGCAGTGGTTCTCAATCTACCTAATGGCGCAACCCTTTAATATAGTTCCTCATGTTGTGGTGACCCCTAATCATAAAATTATGAGAAGGAAAGGACAGGGTTCACATAATAGAGACCATGAGGAGGAGCAGGAGGAAGGGAGAGTGTGTGAGAGAGGACTCTGTTCAGGATGCAGGCAAACTGAGGAAGGGAAGGGGAGGGAAGCGAAGCGAAGGGAGGAGATCCCGCTGCAGCAGCGCTTGGCAGAATCCCTTTGAGGGATGCCTCCTCGCCTTTTCTTTCTCCCTGGGATTTGGCCATGAGGGGGCCACTCCACCCCTCTCTAAGCCCTGCCCTCCCCTGCCCCCAGTACCCCTAACCTTCCCCCCTCCCCCTCCCCCCTCTTGGTTACAAAGCAAACCTCACTTACATTGCTCCCCTCTCTTCCTACTAAAATGGTGGTGGTGGTGGGGGGGGGGGGGGCTGAGTGACATCACTACCTCACTCCAGATAAGAAGAGGCCCCAGGGAAGTGAAGGGGGTGGGAAAAATTAGTGGTGTCTCGTTCCTAAGACCATCGGAAAAAGTGTTTTTTTCTGATTGTCTTAGGCAACCCCTGTGAAAGGGTCATTTGATCCCCAAAGGGGTTGTGACCCACAGGTTGAGAACTGCTATCTAGAGAAAGACCATTGGCACAGAATAATTATAGCAATTTGACTCCACATTAACCATCCTATGAAATCCCAGGATTTATAATTTCTTGTAGAACTAGAGCTCTCTGGCAAAAATCTGCAATTCCCCAGAATATCCTTGCTCATTTCATCTGTGACCGACGTAACATGATGAACCATAACATGATGTGCATCAGGTGACAGTGGATGCTAATGTTGGCTTGTTTCTCTTGCTAGATTTTTTTAAAGCTCAATTCTTTCTCTGCCTTGTTAGCAGAGAAACAAACTAAATGAGACCTTACAGACATCACATTAAACAAACTGCAGACCAATTGGAAAGTTCCAACACACCAACAACATAGGTCTACTATGAAAACACTCACAATGGACTTGATGCATAAGCAGCACTGTATATTAATTGCTGGGCTCCAAACAACAATTTGGGGGCTTCGTTTGGTACCAACAGCAGATTTCAAATTGCTTAATCAGCTATTTTCTAATTTGCCCTTCTATTTCCTGGCCCATAATGATTATGACTGCTCTGTTCTTCAATTGCTTTATATTATTTTTATACTGTATTGTAATTCAGAGTGCCTACAATTCCAAACTGGGCAGAAGGGAACTTCCTTATCACTAATTAAAAGCTGGGCTTGTTATCATGGTAGACAGGATGAAAATAGCTCTAAAGAGAATGGCCAACTCTGAAATTTGCGCATTTCTGTGTACTTTGTTAACCAATGTTTGCTAGACTGCTAACAATTATTTAACTTGAAACCCACATTTACTGATATATAACACACTCACAAAGGTAAAACGCTGGGGTCTTGCATAATAAAATATTTCATACATATTAACATTTAACTGATTTATAACCTTAACAAGCTTTTGAAAAGGTATCTGTGCTTTAAAAACACACACAAACTTATGTTAAATCACAGAATTACAATTTCCAGGCTTTTGTGAGTATATTTGGCATACAGCTTGCATCAAGGCAAGAAATGGAAATATGCCAAAATGTAACTAGAAATACTGGTATTTTATAAAAATTATATTAACCAGCACATAGTAATATAAACCACATTGTAAAAGAAACAAATTGCTTTGCAAATTACTCTTTTAAAGCTAACCACCTCAACATTAACAAGTTAACAAAGGACTGAAAAACTGTAAAATAGCTGCCAATTGCTGAGTGCTTAAGGATAAAAGGCAATATATAAGGAAATTTCATTTCATTTTGAAAACAAGGTGTCAATTATACACGGGCCATATAATTGACCTTAACAGGACTTATTCCAGTGAGTGCTTTTCTCATTGAAACTTGGCATCCATTTCAAACACCGTTTTCCTTCCAGACTTAGCCATTAAATATTTAAAAATGTGTTTGAGAGCTTTTGGTTAATAAACTGTCGTTCTCTGGACAAGAAATAATTTCCTAGTAGTGAGGACTACCAAGAAGTGACTGGGGAACATCAGAACTATGGATGCATCTACACTAGAATTAATTAAGGTTGACACCACTTTAACTGTCATGGCTCAGTGGTATGGAATCATGGGAGAGGGTTAGGGTTAGTTTGGAGAGGCACCAGCAATCTTTGGCAGAGAAGACTACAGACCTGATAAAACTACAACTCCCATGATTCCATTGCACTGAACCATGGCAATTAAAGTGGTGTCAAACTGCATCGATTTGTCAGTGTAAATATAACCTCTATCACGCTATTCTGAAAAAAATAATGCCCATTCCACTCATCTTTTAAGCATCTGAAACAGCTCTTTGTTATACTATTCTGATTTCATGTAATACTAACCAAAACACATACATACACCTAGTTATTTCAAAACTTGCACAGTGAATTAACCATATCATATGATCAGTGTTTTGATAGCTGCAAGGGCACAACGGGATATAACATGGTATCTTACTTACATTGTACTGGCCAATGATGCATTCATTATCAATACACAATAATCTGAGTATACACAGATCTATGTTTACACACGAGTGATCTGCACACATAAATTGAAAATATTCCAAGCCATCAAAATGTCATCTGAGAGAAGAATTCCTTAAAGGATTTTTTTTCTTCCGGGTAGAGGATGTAAATCTACTGAAGCAGCACAGTCATATTTACTAAAGACTAAATGGATTTTTTCCTTATGTATTTAAATTAATAGAGTAAGCTGCCTAAAAGGTCTAGCCTTGTTCTCCTTGTTTCTATCCTGGTGCTTCGGTTTTAAAGAACATTTTCCTTTCTTTCACTTTTCCACAACCCATAAAAAAACCCTCATTTCTAATTCATCCGTTCGTTCAGCTTAACCTCTCTTCTCAGCAATTAAAGCACTCTGCGCATCCCTCATCTATCACACAGCCAGCTAAATAATGCATTGCGTCCTCCGCTCATCTTTTATCATCCCAAATGACAGGTATTAGCATATCTCCCCAGTCAATTACAGTGCAGCGGAATAATCACAGCATAATTGGGCGAAAGCCACTCTAATCACCAACCCTGCAAACTCGCAGAATAAAAACTGAGTGGCAGTTCAGACAGGCCTTGCTCTTGTCCATGACTCTAGCCAACTGGCTTGGCAGGCCTCCATTCCCCTGTAGCCTTTAAAAACTTACTCTTAAGGGTAAACTTCTCAATAAAACCCAGCAGATTCAAAAACAAAACATTACATGTGCTCATGCCAAAATTTAGTTGATGTAAAGAGCTTGATATTTTAGTACTTCTTTGGGTTTTTTTTCTCCAAAGGCCATCACAACTACGCCAACACTGTACACAGTTGGCGTTATTTATCCAAACAAAAACCTTTGCTTAAGAGCTGGCAATAGCTGAAGGAGATAGATATATTTCATCCATTTTTAAACAACTATAGTAGTGTAAAAATAGGAATATTGCTGATTTTCCTGTTTTACATAATTAAAACAAGAAAACAATGCTCTGCCTGTTGTTTTAACCTCCTTACTCTGGCAAAAATTGTCATTATTTCAGAAGAGGGAAATCTACTTTGTTCTGATGACAATCTTTATACTGTAGAGCAGGCTTATCCAACCTGCCTCCTGCAGGCTCCATGCAGCTCAGGATGCCTATTAATGTGGCCCAACACAAATTCATAAACTTACTTGAAACATTGTGTGATTTTTTTGTCGTAATTCAGTTGCATAGTTCATGAGCATGAATTTGTAGTCAAGAATGGAATGGGATAGAATAATCAAGAGTATGCTACATCTACAAATATTGGTGCATTACCTGTAATTTGCATTATAACTGCAAACAATTCAGCCAGAAGACCTGCTTGACTATTTTAAAAGACCCTCCAAAGGGGGGGGGGGGGGGGTAATTAGGATTATTATGTAAGGATTTTTTTTTTGCTTATTTATAGTGGGAAACATTACAAAAATTATGCATGACTTCTTTTTTTTTTTTGCTCATCAGTCATTGTTAGTGGTTGTATATTTTATGTGTGGCCCAAGATCATTCCTCTTTCAATGCGGCCCACAGAAACCAAAAGATTGGACACCCCTTCTGTACAGCATGAACATATACTCCATCATCCTCATCATCATCACCACCACCAACACCATCATCATCAGACTGATTTAAACCACCAAAAAGAAAATAACCATTTAATTATATCACCATTTAATTGCTATTTAATTTTTGTATTTGCTGTGTTTTAAACTGTGAACAAATGAGTAACCATGGGCAAAAAGTCAGGATATAAATAAAGTAGGTAAGTAAATAAATAAAATAAATAATTTAAATAAATCTTTCCTCGCTCATCATTAATTTTTTGAACAATAGTTCAAATATAATCACTAACATATATTAATGTACACCTCAATAGAGCTAGGAGAGTATAGCTTGCATAATATTTTAGATAACCTTTCTTTCTATTTAGGAAATAGTAGTCCATAATGTATTCATTATCTATTCCAAACTGTGGGTGCTACATCAGTACACTAGGAATGTTAATTAAATCATTCACATAAACATAACAGCACTTAAGTCAACATCTAATGTTTTTCATTTCAATTAGAATAAGCCCACAGAATCAGTGAGATAAATCAACATAAATGTAAGTTCTACTGTTGTAACAAGGTCAACTTCTGTTGGAGCTAACAGCTAGATTTAACCCATAGTTAAATAAATAAACCCATAGTTTATTAAACTAAATCCCAATGGTTACAGATAGTTTATGGCTCAACATTATTTATTTATTTATTTATTTACCATATTTATATACCGCCCCTCTCAACCCAGAGGTGACTCGAGGAGGTATATGTGCATATGTTATAATCAGCCAAAAGGAGCTGGTTTTGGGGAAGTCAGGAGATAGCAATGGGGAAGTGGAAGAGAGAGCTTTGTCCCCTTTCTGGTTCTATTGTGAAAGGAGGTCAATCAGTGAAACCATCCCTTTGTGTTGTGGCCTATACAGGAAAAAAAGAAAATACAGTAGTACTTTTTTCTACCACTAGAATCTTTCAAACTGGGTGCCAGCCATACTTAAATGCCTTTAGAAAACTGCCAGTACAAAAAACAAATTAACAAACAAACTAAAATAAATAAATGAATGAATAAATAAATAAATAAAGGCTATTACTGGTGGACAAGAATAGAGAAATCTGCTTTAACTGCTCCAACACTGCTTCCTTCTCATAAGCCCCAACTGTATGAGGGTGAATCTAATGTATCTCAGCCATGGGGTTTAACAGGGTACAAGATGACCAAACCATGCTGCAGAAACAAAAGGAAGACTCCTGGCAGGAATGGAATCCTGAAAAATCTTCCGATGATTTTGCTCTAGGCATCATGTAACAATGTGTGATGAATTCCCTACCTGTTAGGCTAGGAAAAGCTCAGAAAAGTAGGCCCAGGAAGTTCAGCAGCCATTTTAGAAGGGTGCCTGGGGCATCCATCTTAGAATCTCATTTACTGGAGGGGGCAGTGCTTAGGAGCAGCTTGGAGGGAAATGAGGGGAGTTTGTAATTGGCTGGAGCTTAACTTGAGAAAAGAAAAAAATGACTTTAAGGGTGCGTTTTAAATCCTGACAGCTCAGTTACGGCCTGTGTGTCAAAGAAGAAGGAGATTGGGTTGGGTGTAAAGGAGAGAGAGCTCAGCGACAGTGTGTGTCGGAGGAACAGAGTTAGTGAAGCCAGAAGTTGGTCAGTTAGTTAGCAGAGTTAGTTAATGAGAAGATTTTATAGCTATTGGGAAGGATAGCTGGTGAATGAATGAAGAGAGACAGATCCAAAAGGAAAGGACTGTCTGTGTGGAGTTTAGGATTACTAGGCAGAGAGGAATCCTGTCAGTAGTTTCTGGAGGGAGAGAGGAGTGTTATGTGCAACTAAGTTTTGACCTGTTTAAAGAAACCATACGCATTTATACAATATTGAAACCTCTAAGTTTAAAGCCTGTATTGTTCAAGTTTTCTCAAATAAACAACATTGTTATTTGTTCACAACTACTGCCTCAGTGTGCCTCTGTGAGAGAAGTTTCCAAGCAGTTTACAGGAGAAATCAAAGTTAAATGGTCTCTTAAGTGTTACCTCAGAGAACAAAGCCTGAGTGCAAATCCAACACATTCTAGCCTAAAGATACCTCAAGACAAGCCAAGGGCTTAACATTTCTTTTCTGATGGTAGCCACTGTTCTTTTAAAAGGGTTTTTCGGCCAGAAGACTGTTCCAGCATATTCAGCTTTTGATTTTAATCAAAGAAGCCACCTTCCATTACAAGTGGTTGGCAAGTGGTTGGGATTTGTTCACAAATAAGCCCATGAAGTAACAGTCAGCCCATGAAGTAACACAGGAATTGTTCTCAAGGCAACAACAAGGCTGAAGTCACATCATCATGTCAGACTGTATTGTTAGTGGGTGGCCTCCCCTAGTGGTCACGTGGCATGCCCTATTGCCACGCTGACAGGACAGCTCCTTCTACTCAACCCCAGACCCTGTCATGTTCCACCCTTCATTTAATAATCATTCTGCATGTTATCAGGCAAGAAAAGCTTTTGGTTAAGAAGAATTATGATTGTGAATTATGATTTTAAGTCAGAAAAGAAATATGTCTGTACTCTCAAAATTATAATCAAGTTAGCAAAATTTGTTGTTAGTGTCCCATTTAACTTGAATATCTAACGATAAAAACCTGTACCATTCCATGAAGGAATATTCAGATCTGATCTCCCAGGTTGAATTCAGTGTCTATTTTAAAAAAGAAGCAAAAAGAGTGGGCAATATTTGTAAGAAACACTTAAGAGAGCAAAGGAAAGCTCCACTTTCTAGCTTTGATAAGCCAAAAGTAATATGCACACCTTCGCACTTGCCTAGACTTTGCCAGTCAACACCCATTCTAAAATCTCCTCTTGAGGAAACCTCATTGATCAAAATTCTGTAAGAGTAAGGGGAAAGACAGTGCTGAGCTGAGCCACAGACTTCATTAAACATGCAGAACATAAACTGCTGACACAAAGCGACAGCGAATGTGCAGCACAGCAGAGGAGAAAAAAGAGTAAAGAAATAAGAAGAGGAGGGAGAAGACGGAGCAGGGAGAAAACTGCCAAATACTCCCCTACCACAGTCTGTGCCTAATTTTTCCATTTGATATATGGAGAACAATACTTTTAAGAAATCATGTGTTGAAACGGATGCACCTATTAGTTTTAGAATTTAAAATGATGTATCAGATGGATAGACTACAGTAAAAAGAGGATATGCTAGTATTGTTTCTGAAACAAATTAGGCTTTTCTACTACTAAATGTCAACACTCAAATCATAACCATCCCTTGGGCTCTTCTCCAACCCCTTTTGCACAAACCTTCATGAATGGAAGTCCAACTGTGCCTTCAAGTCAACTGCAACTTAAGATGTCCATCTACAATGTTTTTCTTGGTAAGATTTATTCAGAGGAGTTTCACCACTGCCTTCCTCTAAGGTCACCCAACAGGTTTCCACGGCTAGGAATGGCATTTGAACTTTGGACTACTGGAGTCCTACTCCGACAACTGAACCATGACATCGCAGCATTATACGTATTACCCCTTTCCAAATAGCAGGTATTGCTGAATTGGTATTATAGCCCAGAAAAAGTGATTTCTTATCAGCTTCCAGTTGCTTATTCAGAAGAAAGGCTAACACTCCTGCAGTGTACTAGCACAGTTCTTCAGTTTAGAAAATGGGTTGAATCAACAAACAAAAAGACATCACAGGAGTCCTGACTCCTCTGCCTCCAATTACGTTGCTCTCCGCACAGCGAGAATGCCAAACTGGAGACAGAGGAGAAGGAACTAGGATGCTCTCTTCTTTATGGGTTGAATCAATCAGTTTCCAAAGTATCTGAATAGGGCTAGAGGAGCAAAAATTTGCTTTCACAGCTCAGCCATAGGCATCCATCTGACATTAACCAGAGAGAACCTGGATCTAAGAATTGAACCAGAGCTGAGAAATATGCAGAAGCATATGTGAATGAGGACAGACATGTTGCTTTTCTGCAGCTTAGGCAAGATTCAAGCCCAAATAGGGAGCCCTTTGTCACTCCAGAAAGGCCCAATGGAGCCAGCTTGGAGAACACTTCACGGTTAAGAAGATATGCCAAGCCATGCTTCTGATGCTCAGGCACACTGAGACAAGAAGGTATCTGGTTCCAGCTTTGGCAGTTCCTGTCCCTGAATAGCACTGCTGCTGCAGTCTTCTTGTTCCAGCAACTGCCCCGGGCGCAGCTGAAAATGAGGCAGTAATTGGCACTAGAGAAGAGTGTTTGTCAAATAAAAATGTACACAAAACGATGCATTTGAGAAAAATTATGGCAAACTGGCAACACATTTTAATCTATCCTCATACAATTAAGCCCAGTTAAGTTCAGTGAATTTTAAACACAAACCTGAAATATTTTCTTGACTTCGGAGAGGACAGCCAAAGAGGCTCAGCTGTTACAGAATACCAATCTGCTCATGTTCCAAAATGCACAAAGACTGGAGCTGGCTTCAGATATTTCATGGAACACAGTGAGAGAAAGAAAGAAAGAGGCAACCCAAGTATGGTTGCTTACTACTCTTGCATATCTTTCAAGTTTACACAGTTGCATAGTATATGCAAGTAAAGGAACTTCCTGTTTCAGATCCCCTAATATCATCCCAAAGTAGGATATAATTCCTGCGCCAACGAAGATTGCAATCCTACGCATGTATGCTTGGCAGTAAATTCCAAGATTTGCTTCTGAATTATGCATAGGACCACTGCAAGCCTGTCTTTTGGATCATTTTCTCCCAGTTTTTAAAACTCAGACTTTGGTTTCCCAACGACATAATTGAAAACATGGGTGTCATCGGAAATTGACATATAATTAATTAATTAATTAGGTGGTTGCCTAGTAAAACAAGGGGGGGGGGAGGGTAAGAGAAGTGAAATTATTTCCATACATGAAGATAAACCTTAGTCTTATTAATTTGCAAACTCCTGAGGAATAATTTAACATATTGGAAATGTCTCTTCTCATGAGTAAAACACTACATGTGATGTCTGTATAGATCTCCCAAAATATATGGAAAAAACCAAACCTGTACAATAAGAAGCATGCATGAACAAAGTAACATTGGAAGTGTCCTTGAAACTGAGTCTGCACAACCATCTTTTAAAATACCTGTGCTTGCGCTCTCTCTCTCTCTCTCTCTCTCTCTCTCTCTCTCTCTATATATATATATATATATATATATATGCCATCATATTGGGTTCTACCAGAACATCCACAAGTGTTTGAAGAGGGAAATCACTATGGGAGGAAATCAAAATGTGCGAGGCAAGTTTAGAGGTAGTGGTTAAGTAGGAACCAAAATATATTTTTAAACTGACTATAGACCTATCGGGGAGCCAAGTGCTTTCTTACATGTACGGTTTAGCTTTTGAATTTAAAATGCTTTCAAATTCAAAGATAGTTGTACAAAACTGCCTACAGTGGAGGTTTGAATTTAATAGGCACGAAGCTGAAGGTGTGTAGCATTTTCCTCTGATCACAAGGAATGAGCACTTAGCTGTGAGAGAGATCCACAATGAATCACTGCAGGGTAGAATCAAACACATCACAGGAGCATACAAGCCTTTTTATTATTACTGTAACAGCTAAAAAACACTTTACAACTTAAAGCCCTAGAAAAATGCATTTTCAACCACGCAGCCCCTTTACACTTATCAAACTACCCGCAGTATCATACATAATAGTGCATTCACACTCCATGGGTTGAGACTAGAAAGAGAGAGTGGGAGAAGATCAACATTTCGCAGAGAAACTACTTTGAAGTGCACACAAATAATGCCAAAATAACCCTCCGAAGCTGGAACTAGGCATTACTGAATCATAAAGTTAAAATAAAGTATTTTAATAGAATTTTAACATTTGGGCTGTAGTATATTTATTATTACACTAGCCGTCCCTTGCCATGCGTTGCTGTGGCCCACATGGGGGTTCTGTGTGGGAGGTTTGGCCCAATTTTATCATTGGTGGGGTTCACAATGCTCTGTGACTGTAGGTGAATTACAAATCCCAGCAACTACAACTCCAGAATGTCAAGATTCTATTTTCCCCAAACTCTACCAGTGTTCACATTTGGGCATATTGAGTATTTGTGTAGACTTTGGTCCAGTTCTGTCATTCTTTGAGTCCACAGTGATCTCTGGATGTAGGTGAACTACAACTCCAAAACCAAAGGACACTGTCCACCAAACCCTTCCAGTATTTTCTGTTGGTAATGGGAGAACTGTGTGCAAGTTTGGTTCAATTCCATTGTTGGTTGGGGTCAGAATGCTCTTTGATTGTAGGTGAACTATAAATCCCAACAACTACACCTCCCAAATGACAAAATCAATTTTTTGAGTGAAAGACATACATTGGGTTGTTAGGTGTCTTGTGTCCAAATTTGGTGTCAATTCATCCAGTGGTTTTTGAGTTCTGTTAATATCACAAACGAACATTACATTTTTATTTATAAAGATGCCTCTGAATATTTTGACAATTTCTTTCTTGATAAAGTCCAATACATAGCTCTAAAACGTAAAAATTATTTATGAACTTACTTTTTCTGACATTTATCACATTGCCTTCTCCTCAATAAAATTCGCATTGTTCTTTTGAGAGATGAAATTATTTGAAATGTTTCATTAACCTGTATGTGGTTCTTTGTGTGGCCACCTATGAATTCACACCAATGGATTGTCTATGTCTGGGCAGTACATTATTTGGAGCCTTCTGAAACTAGTTCATATGTGTTTGGTAGTACTCCCCCTTCCACTTTGTACCATATTGGCATGCTCCCGCCAGAGACACTGTAGCAGCAGTTAAGCTCCAGGGACACTGTAGCAGCAACCAAGGAGTTAAGGACAGGGAAGACATGATGGGAGGGTGATGGGCAGGGTTGTGTGGACTTAAAGATACCCACTCAAAGCACCACAGTTATTTGTAAGCAACCTGTTCTTCCCTGTGGTCTCTGTAACTCAAACAAATAGGAGACCAGCAAGTTATTAACCACAGAAGGAGAAAGTATCATGCACGGAGAGGAAAGTATCACACCCTCCAAAGTGAGGTATCTGCTTGAGAAGTAATGTCCAGTGAGAGATGAAGATTGAAGGTTGGGACCACATAGCAATCCTATAGATGTCACACCCCACAGAAAATCCTCCAACACTACTATTGCCCTGGCAGCATGATTTCTCCAATTAATTTTGCTACAGAAATGAACTCCAGAGTCATAGCTCAATGTCCAAGCCAGAACACCACAAGGCAACCCCCGCCCCCGAACAAACCTTGCCAAGAAAAAGCCATTGTACATTTGCAATAGAAATGCCATAAGTCAAAAATTACCTGAAATCATACAACAATTCATTCTTTATGAGAATTAGCTACTGAAAGTGGGGGAAATGGTGGAGAAAAGCTGTTTTGCATATAATCAAATAAGCATTAATATTTCTGTAGGAGGAATCTAAAATAATCAACAAGCTTGCTCCAAACCCCTTATTAGACACTTGTCTTATTGATACCCCATCAATGAAAACATAAGGAACTGCGTACACAACTGATGGAACTGTCTTGACATTTTGTGATTCATGGCCCTGCCAGTCATGTGAAGAGGTTAAGGAGAAGCTGCCAATCTCCCATAACAATACAGTTCCCTATTGAGAAACGTTATATACTTCACTTGGAGAACACTTGAAAATCCATTCTAAAGGGATTTAAATAACATTTTTCAAATAATTGTTTTTCCCAGAAATGGATCCAAAAATGTGTTTATTTAACTCAATAAATAAAGCAATTCAGATTGTACATTAACTGTACACAATAGGAACTGCATAATGATATTTGCCAAAAGGAAAAAAGAAAGAAAGAAAGAAAGAAAGAAAGAAAGAACTCTTCTTTGGACAAATTAATATTCTTTCTTGGAAAAAAAGGTTGCATTTGAAATTATTATTTTGCAATTACTGATGTGAAGATAACCCGACAGAAGATACTAATATCCAAGAGTCATGTGGATTGCTAATTTTTGGGTTAGCATTTAATGCACTATTTTCAATTTTACCAATCCTACATCCCTGAAATTTAACCATGTATTGTTCCTACCTTAAATTCTATACGTTCACACATCAAATGTGTCCACTTAATTGTTTAATTCTCAGTGTGCAATAGGAAATGTTTGGAAAAAAATGTGCACTTTCTCACAATCATGAAGGACAAATAAGACTATCTCCTCCCCTTCTCTATCTTTTTCATTTTATTTCTCTAATACATATTTTATTATAAAAGTCTAATAGGATTTAAAAATAAATTTGTATCATTACTGTAACCTTATTTTACTGGAATGCCAACAACATTTTAGAAAGTTTTTTTATATTAGAGGCTGTTAGGCTTACATGAACAAATAAAAACTTCTGTTCATACTCCCTATCCATATTACAAACATTGCTGAAATTTTATTTACCAGGCATGATAGAGAAGAACTAGTAGCTTTTACTAATAAAGGCAGGCACAATATGATGTAACAGATTCGCTCCTAACGTGCCTGGGCCTAAATAACCTTGTCTGACGTTGGAAGCTAAGAAGGGTCAGCACTGGTAGGTACTTGGATGGGAGATAAATGAACTAGCAAAACCACTTCTGAGTATTTCTTTCTTAAGAAATCCCTGTGAAATATGTCAACAGGTTATTACAGAGACACTCACACACATAGACACACACACTCACATAAACATTAAAAGGATAAATCGGCCCTGTTCACTTACACTTCATTTGTGATTTCATAAACTAAGATTTACTAAAATGTAAAGAGTTCAACACACAGCTGTCATTTTATGACAGAAAACCAAAACCAAATAAATGAAGTAAACAAGAACAATAAATAAAAGGACACCTGCTACTAGATAAATTTATCCACATCAATTTGACTCAACAAGATGGCTTTTCATTGCACACCTCACACTTTTCAAGAAGAGGATTCAAAAGCAGTTCCATCCACAGAATTAAAAACAGAAGGATACAACAAGAGGGATGTTTGCTACTACAAATAAGTACTGCTGCTGAATGCAATTTACCTTAGAAAATGTGTTACAGTTGCTTGCTTCTGAATAAGGAAGTTCCCAGACCTATTACTTAGCTGCTTTGAGCCCCAATTTTAAGGGGAAAGCGGGATATAAATAAATATATCAAACAAACAACAACAACAACAACGCAGCAGATGAACAATTCTAAATCAAGCAATCATTTCCCAAAGCTGCTATACATGTGCTTCAACTATAATCTATCCAACAGCCCAAAACATTCACAACACAAATCAAAATGGAGTAGTAAATGATTCTGAGTATCACTGGTGTACAACACTGTCTTAAAAGATTAGACAGAAAAAATGCCCCGATAACAGGCCAGTATGACCCCCAAACTACAGTAAAATGAGAAGAGAAAATTATAGTCTTTCACACAAAAATATTCCAATGACAAATACGAGTTTTGTAAACAGTAGCAGACCATGGGTATAACATCTCATTTGATGAACCAAGCAGATGTGGAAAATCGACATAAAGTATTTTGGAAGCTTAATTCTAATTCACTGAAAGCAAATGCCCTCAGCAAAGAACCAAATCAAGTAGACTGTTCTCCAATCAACACACAAGTCAAAAAAGAAGCACAATTAAAGCCCTGGCAGACAATGCAAAAAGAATCTGCGAACCCCACTTCCTCCAAGGTGAACTGAACCAACTAAACTGGGCTCCAAAGGCCAATGGATACTCCAGCACAAACATTAGAAGAGTTGTAAGATCAAGAACAAGCCACAAGAGTAAAGACAAAGATCCACCCAGAAGAAAGGTGTTCTTGCCATACATCAAGAGCACCACTGACCACATAAGGAAGCTGATGAAGAAACACAACCTAGAAACAAACTACAGACCCACTAAGAAAATCCAACAAATGCTACGTTTAGCAAAGGACAAAATCCTCACACCCCGTATACTAAGCAGCTGTGGACAAGTCTACATAGGGACCACCAAACACAGTGCCCAAACACGAATCAAGGAACATGAAAGGCACTGCAGACTAATTCAACCTGAGACGTCATCCATAGCAGAGCACCTGATTAACCAACCTGGACACAGCATATTATTTGAGAACACAGAAATGCTGGCTAACTCTTAACAACTGCCATTTCAGACTACAAAGAGAAGCCACTGAAATCCACAAGCATGTGGACAATTTCAACAGAAAGGAGGAAACCATGAAAATGAGCAAACTCTGGCTACCAGTTTAAAAAAAACCCTCTAAAATCAGGACAGTAAATAACCCTAACACTCAAAAAACAGGGGAATTCCAGACAAGAATCAATCAAGGACAGCTAACTCCACCTAACAAAGGATTCCCCAAGGCAACAATCAGCCAGGCTTTGAAGCTGCAATTCCATTAAATGCTAATTAAGGTGGCTAATTGCAACATTCACACTTGCCTCAAGCAGACAAAGAGTTATTTCTCCCACCCTCGATATTCCACAGATATATAAACCTCACTTGTCTAGCTTCCAACAGACCCCTCAACCTCTGAGGATGTCTGCCACTGATGTGGGTGAAACGTCAGGAGAGAATGCTTCTGGGACATGGCCATACAGCCCAGAGAACTCACAGCAACTCTGTTCTGTAGTGCTCACCTGACTCTAATTTTTAATAAACCATTATAGTCAAGGACTCCAATGAACACACAAACAAAGCCTCAGTTCAGGACTACTTTTCTCTTATTGCCTACAACCTTCTCTCAATCAGAAAAAAACGCCTAGAAAAAAATGGCCTCCTCCTGACTGCAAAGCAGTATGTGTTATAAAACACTATGAAACCCTAACAGAAACTACAGTCCAAATTACACTAATATTTAATCCATGGTCAAAGGGTAGTTAATCATGGGGTTGGGACCAGCAAATTATCTAAAGAGGCCACAGGTGTCTTACAATCTCTTATTTCCCGAAGGCTTGGAAATACTGAGATACACTGTCACAACCTTGCTTTCCTCAACCTTTTCCAATTTTACTCCAGGCTTGAAAAGTCATGGTGGATCTTTGCTTCAAGATGACAAAAGCAGCAGTACTCTTTTCGGCTTTTGACAGACTCCACCGCACTTTTCTTTTGAGCCACTTATAACATGTGATGTAGTGATCTTTGGGATACAACGTAAGTATATAAAATACTATACAGTTTCATGTTATCACTACACTCTGCTGCATTGCTATATGGTGGCACTGAGTGAGACTATTTGGAGATATCAGATAAAGGGTGGGATACATATTATATATATACAGGAATATGGGTTTAGCTGTCATCAATGTTAGAAAATTACAATAAGATACAGGAAAACTTTGTTTCTCGTATTCTGAGTAACAACATTAGAATTGCATTGCAACATTATCAAATGAACCCAGAGATTACCACGGATGCAGACAGTGATTCTGAAAAAACCTCTAGTCTGGTGCTTCTGAAGCATTAAATGCTAATACATGACCAGCCTAGAGGTGGCAGATGCTATATTTTCATGTTTCATAACCTTCCTCACAAGCAGGACAGGCTCAACACAGGATGCAGCTGGTGGTTGGTTAGACCCAGTGTAAACATAACATCTGGCCCAAAATATAACTGAATGTAGGCTTCACGGGATCTGGTAAAAAGACAGTCAAATCATGGACACAGCTTCTTCACGTTCTGGTTCAGGGACTCTGAACATCATCACCCTCTGTATGTCATTAACTGAAACACAACACACTCAAGGCTGTCAGAATATAAACCCTTGCCTGTTGGATGTAATGATAAAGTTATCTGGATATGGACTGATTTGGAAACTTTAAGTGTAATATTATTATCTGCATTCTTAATATGTATAAAACAGACAGACTTTCTCACTGAAAGCTATTCTCTGATGGGCATGATACACACTAATATTATTAAAAATATAGAAACACACACACACACACACAAACCTATCATGTTTTCAAGTCTTGTCTGAGTACTTCAGATAAAAATACTGATTAATAATCAGAAATCTGTTTTCACACCTGTCTAATATTCTTGAAGTCAGCAAAGGTTATATGCAAGGTTACTGCAAAGGCATAATTTAGGAGAGGGTATATATTAAATACACTCATCAACAAATCAATCGAGGCAATACTTAAGACACTCAATCTGATAAAGGTTAATTGGCTTTAATAAAACTTGAGTATCCTTTTAAAATGTAACTGGTGTATACAGCCAGCAGATGGCAGAAACAGAGGCTGCTTTGAATAATCCTGAAATAAGGCTAAGCTAACATGGTAAGTTTTAAAATACAATGTATAATCACTCTTTCTCTTTTGTCCTAATTTGCCTTTCACAAGCATGAGCATAAAGTATCTATCAACTCACTGAACATTTATAATTTCTTTTCCAGCAACTAGTCCTTCTTAACCATTCTAACAAGGAGATGGGCAGAGGTAGTAGCACAATGGAAGAATACCCATTTTCCACATAGCAAAATGAAGGGTCAGTCCTTGGCATCACCAGGAAAGGCTTGCAAAGATCCAGCCAAGCTAGTGCCAGTCAGTACAATCTCAATCTACTGCCCTCTGAATGCTTTGGACTACTATCAGTCTCAGAAAAAGTATATAGAGATAAGTCCTATCTGGATGACATTAAGCTGTGTTCTGACCCAATATAATGATAGGAAGTATGTACGTTTGTATATGCTTCTACCCAACACAGTACTCATCTAACTAGGTGAACATATATACCCTGAGGACAAAAAAAGTGTGTGTGTGTGTGTGGGGGGGGGGGGGGAATCCCATAAAACCAGTTGTTGCATTAGTAAGCTGTTTAGTAGTGGGGTGGAAGTATCTCTTTGGCTGTGGAAAGCAAAAACTTACATCACAGCATACCTATATACCATATGGAAAGAAATCAGAAAGTGTCCATGAACATGAACAAACTGTTTTCAGCTGTGAGCAGATATATTAACCATACAACTGAACGAATGAAATGTACAATGGATGTTTGAGTACCCTGGATTCTTTGATTGTCAGAGAAAGGAAAAGAGTGTTGTGAATTGCCTAGAATTTGAAAAGCTTTGGCTCTGTTGGTGATTTCCACTTCTGATGGCTTATTCTTACTCATCTTCCTTTTTTTTTTCAGACCATCAAACACAATTCCTTACTTTCAAGTTCTATGTATTTTAGGTGTCCTATTTGTACTTCACACATGATTACATATATAAAAATGCTGTTTGTTTTGAGTGACATCATAACTCAAAATCCGCTTGACAAATTGCTGCCAAATTTGGCCACAATACACCTAACTAACCCAAGGAGTGAGCATCACTCAAAAAAATTGATTTTGTCATTTGGGAGTTGTAGCTGCTGGGATTTATAGTTAATCTACAATCAAATATCATTCTGAACTCCACCAGTGATAGAATTGAACCAAACTTGGCACACAGAACTACCATGACCAACAGAAAACACTAGAAGGGTTTGGCAACTACAACTCTAAAGCGACAAAATTAACCCCTCTGAACCCCACTAGCATGCAAATTTGAGCATATAGAGTATTTCTGCCAAATTTGGTCCAGTGAATGAAAATCCATCCTGCATATCAGATAGTTACATTACCATTCATAACAGTAACAAAATTACACTTCTGAAGTAGCAACAAAAATAATGTTATGGTTGAGGGTCACCACAACATGAGGAACTGTATTAACGGGTTGCGGTATTAGGAAGGTTGGGAAATACTGGTCTAGGGAGATTTTCTCTCTCCAAGAAGAATGATTTCAAAAGATGATACTTAGTTGTTTCAGGGGGAAGAACCTAAAAAAACTCACAAAATTATTTTTAAGCAGTTCTACATATTTTGAACAAAATTGAAAACTTCTGGAAGCAAGTCACACTGGACCTCCCCAAAAAATATATAGGACCCATGACTGTGTAAGTTCTGCACTTGATCAACTATTTGAAGCAAATATGAGAAAATATTTGTGCTAATATTTTATAATGTAAATATAAAGCCTTCTTTATTAATTTCAATATACTGTAGAGGGAGTTGCACACACATAATCTGTAAACTCTTAACACACTGCCATAATGATGACTTTGCAAATATAAGAGTGGACACTGTACCTCTTTGGGTAAAAAGAAATTCTGAGACTAGTTTGAAAATACATAAATACTCTGACTACTATGTGAGACTATGTTGGCTATCATGCTTAAGCCTGTTTACACACACTCTCAAATATAAAATAATCAGGGAATTATGGTGCTTATCCTAGTTAATACTATGGAACCATGACATTTGAAAAGCATCTCTTGTTTTTAACAATATTTTCAAGTATTACATGACAATGATGATATTGCCACTAGTACTGATGTTGTGTCATCTATGTATTTGATACTTGGCACAGAAAAACAGATCATATTGCTCTTCCAAAAGTCTTACAATCTAGAAAAACAAGAGAGCAAACTAAGTGAAAGGAAAGCAACCAATGAGAAAACAAGTACAGCATATTTGATGGCTGCAATTATAATGCCTTGGCTGAGTTGCTCTGCTAAAGCAAAAATTTGCCAAATACTTCACAGGAAAAGTAGATTTTATGAAGTAATGATGGTATATGATTAGTTTCCAAACACTACACTAATTTCTACTTAACACTATGGAAAAGGTTTCTCTCCGGGTAGGTCTTTCATCTACCTATGACTTTTCACATGCAATATGTAAAAATGCATTTCCTAGTGGGGGAATAAATTGTGCTTTTTACAAACAGTTAAGCAGAATACTTAAAATAATACTGGAGCAGTTCTCTTTATTTTTCAAAATTATTTCAAGTCAGCTTTTAGTTATCAGAAGATGAATCAAGCAACAATATTTAACATACACCATGCGTTCATATCAGTCACTCCACCACTTACATTCCTTCATAATAAGGGGAAGGCTACTAATTAAGAATTGTGGAGAAGTAGGATACCACTTGCGGAAATATCTTGGGATCAGTTCTCTTTCTTGATTACAAAGAATACAGCTAAACAAGCAATTTATCACCACTCCATACTGACTGGCAGGATAATCTGAACAGAAGTAGCTATTGTCCATTTGCTCCCTTCAAGGTGGTTTAAAACACATGAGACAGTTCACTCACAAAGAGTTCAAAATTCAGCTAAAATTTATTAATATGATTAATCTTTCAAACTGAATATTTCTACACCAGGTGAGCTATGCCTCCTTTATGTATGCCAGAAATGGGCAACTATTGCTGGGCTGGGAACTGAACAAACACTGCAATGCAGTTGGGAAGGCCTTTTTGCCTCATTCCTCATTCTTTTAGAGACCTCCTTTTCCACCATCACAGGGACCATGGAAGACAATTTGGCCAGGTTTGGCAGCACTTCCTATCTTTATAAACTTAAGCAGAGGCTGGGGCTACCTGTCCAGAGTGCTTTAATTGGGTGTTCCTCCACAGCAAGGAGTTGGGGTGGATGACCCTTGATGTCTCTTCCAATTCTATGATTTTAAGTTCTAAGCCTAAAAGAGGTCATTTTCGGGAACAGATAAAACCCTTTTCTTTTTTTGGGAACAAGATGGTTCACAGCATAAAAGACCTGGAGGGCCAAAAACCTGGAGAAACTGTCTCCGCTTTTGTCATGTACGGGCTGGTGAAAAAGATTTTTAAAAATAATTTTGAAACACTTACACTGAAAAGTAAATAACCGAACTCATTTTTGTTCCTAAAACATATTATATTTTGTATACAGATATCTTACTTAGTATGTGTTAGCCCAGTGTTCCTCAAACTCTACTTCTCCAGGTGTTTTGGACTTTAGCTCCCCAAAATCCCAGCCAGCTTACTATCTGTTAGGAATTGTGGGAGCTGAAGTCCAAAACATCTGGAGGAGCAAAGTTTGAGGAACACTGTGCTAGCCTTGTGCTTCCACGTTCAGGCCTGCTGCTCTTTCCTTTGTGGTGAGCCAGATGAAGACAAGCTGTCTCTATAGTACAGTTTTTCTTTCCTCCAAAAGATGCAAAGAGATATCTGGCACAAATATGATGGCCAAGTGGGGATTCAATTCCTGGCTCGTACCATTACACCACACTGGTACTTTGCTTATGTAGTAGGATATATGAATAATTAATTTAATAAATAAATAAAATAATCGTTTGGGCAGTCAATGTAACAAAAGTACAACCTGGTCAGGTTTTATAAATTGGAGGCTGAAGCTGGGGGAGAACAGTGAGGAGAAAGGAAGAGTCGCTGAGGGCTTGGATACTTAGGGAGCTTTCTGAGCTAAATCACTTGATCTATGAAGAGATATAGGATATAACCAGAACAACCTATGAGAGGAGTGAGAATGACAAAGAACAATAGGAGGAAAACCACTGACTCGCTTTGCATCAATCTGCTTTCACTCAGAGGCCAGATGAGCAAATTCCTCTAGGGATTTCATGTTGATTTAATTAATGAATTCCACAATAAATTGAGTGACAAAAAAAAAACAAAAAACAAAACCCAATAATCATCATCATCACCATCACCATCATCATGATAATCTTTATTTATACCCCGCCACCATCTCCCCGAAAGGGACTCAGGGCGGCTTACATGAGGTCAAGCCCAGAAATGCATTACAATTCAGTAACATAAAAAGCATAAGGCAGCATCATAATAAAATAAAACAAACATAAAATATAACAAACAATGCAAAGTAATACAATAAAAAATCAAACACAATCACAATGAGTGGGCCACATGTGCAAGATACAATGATAAAAACTCAGAATGAGATAAAAACAAAAACATATATTTGTAAAGGAGACTCATGAATGGAGTAGTAGTGACAATCCTTCATACAGTCAGGAGACAATACAATATGAGGACACCCATTATAGATGAGCATGACAAAGGAGATGTGACACTGTAATGTAGGTGATTCAAATTAGGATTATACTGAATGCCAGAAAAAGGGCCACCTTTCTACTTAGTTATTTTGCTGTTGTTTTGTCAAAACTAGAAAACGATGGCTGATCATTGTGGAACAATCAGAGGTGATCAGTGCAGAGCAGCTTCATGTACAAGGTTTGTGCAGAGCGCAAGTGAAATGGCCCATACGTTTATATGCAATCACAAGGAGAACAGCCCAAGAGAAGAAATCTAGGGGATGCCATCACTTTCAGAAGGCGGACTGCCATCACGTAAGGAAATTCTCTTGGGTCTGGCTTTCTCTGCTAACACTGTAACCATTAGTTTGCAGACTACAGCAGATTGATCTTTGGGTGTGTTACATTACATACCGTTTAAGAAAACAAATAGTTTACACAAACAACTTTGCATACAATGGAAGAAAGTACTGACTTTCTTTTGTAAAGTAATTTGAATACTCCATACAAGCTTTTAGTACAAATATTAAAGTTGCATGGAAGGAAACAGTAGAAAATTTGAAGTGATTCATAGTATTGTCATAATTTAGGAAGCATGGAGCTGCAATCTGTGCAAAGTTAATGCTAAATCCAATTTATGTGTGTGGCATTGGTGCTTGCCCATGCAAGCAATTCACACGTGCTTCTTTCCTTTCAAAAGCACTTACCATGTGCATTGGCTCATTTGCGTGCAATGTCAGCTTGCCAGTAGTATGCCCTCCTGGGTCAATGAATTACTAATACTAAACATAGATGTGTTGATGCATGTGCTAAGTGCATTTAGATGTGATGGAACACAAGTGATACAGTAAGCACTTTAGCCATGGCTAGAGTCACATATAAATTAGTCCTAACACCATTGCCAACTTGCAACTTTAACCATAAAACAGTAGCCTGGCCTTTTCCAGAATGGGTCAGGCAATGAGAGCTATTGGCTACAATAATCTTCAGTAATACTTCTGTTTACTCAGCTAGCATGAAGGATTATGGAGATGAGTTCGTAAGAGTTGACCCTCCAGGTTTATTAAATATTCAGTGAATGTTCTGTATGCATGCTGCGTATTAAATAAACACTAGAAAATGTTACAGAATACCATATGTTAAATACTTCAAATAACACTGGAGCAGCTCTATTTCTTTTTAATAATTTATTTTAAATCAGTTTATCAGGTATCACAACACCACACAGGGAACAATAGTAAATCATGCTGTCATAAATATTTAGTAACTTTTAAAGTGTTAATTTGGATTTTTCACAGAGTTACCAGAATTAATTTTGTGCATGGCTTTTCCTTTAGAATTTTAAGGTTTCTTCCTATCCTACTGCTCGTTCTACCTTAGTGATTATGCCACTGCTATGCTTTTCAGAAATATCATACCATATGGATATTCAACAGCAGGAAACTCATGGCTTAGCCTCATGTTCTCAAATTCCTACTCCCCTCCCATTCACCATTCTCTCTTGCTGTATAGCCTACACACAATCTGCTTGCATGGGATCATCTGCCACTACATACGCGTAAGAATGAGATCAATACCATAATGTTCATTAGCAATAGTTTCACAAATAAATTAAATCAATGTCTGTCAGAATATGTCTAGAGCCATTGTAGGAACTCTAGAACAGCCTAATATTTAGTACAATCCAAAATGACAATTAGAAAACTGCCCAGCCATCAACCACTTTACAAACTAAAATTACTACTAGTATAGAAATTTAATGGTACAAATGGTACAAATTAGAAGACTCTAAACCAGTATTAAAATTTGTTCTTGAATCTGTTTATTTGTACCACAAAGTTGCTATTTTCAGTTTTTGGTAAACTTTCGAATTTTCCAACTTCTTACCAAAAAACCTTATCATTTGGAAGCTATAATGGGAATTAACAGCAAACTATATAACTATAATATTTAGATTATTAAACTTAAGATATTATTGATCTCAACTTTGCTAAGTTTAGTGATACCAAGTTTTTTTGTATAAGAGTTTAATACTACAAAACCACAAATAAAATCAACCATCCTAAATCAATGGCACCTAGAAAAATAAAACTTCATCATCTACAGACCTTGAGTCCAAATGAAGTATCTTCAGAGGCCAAGACTTCAACCTGAAATTATAAGGAGAAATAACATTTCAAATGTCATCGGTTAAGAATGTCTGACCACAGCCCCCGAATCCATAAACATACACTAGAATAGAAATATAATTCTACAATCTAAGAGTTAAGATATAGAATAGGCAGTGAATGAAACATACTATCAGCAGAAGAGTCAATAGACTGCATTTGGGAGAAGTCAACTGGGTGTGTTCTTACACCATGTTAATATGCAGTTGAAAATAATGCAATACATCCCCCCCCCCCCCGCAAAAGGGTGAGCTGTACATACTCTAGAACAGGGGTCCTCAAATTAAGGCCCAAGGGCTGGATGCAGCCCTCGAAGTTCATTTACCCAGACCTCGCTCAGAGTCAACCTAAGTTTGAAATGACTTGAAAGCACACAACAACAAGAACAAGAACAACAATCAGCCAAAAGCAGGCCCACACTTCCCATTGAAAAACTAATAAGTTTATATTTGTTAAAATTGTTCTTCATTTTGATTATTGTATTGTTTTAAGTGTTTTTTGCACTATAAATAAGATACGTGCAGTGTGCATAGGAATTCATTAATGCTTTTTTCAAATTATAATCCAGCCCTCCAACATGTTTGAGGGACTGTGACCTGGCCCTCTGTTTAAAAAAGGTTGAGGCCCCCTGCTCTAGAAGATGATATGCGTGATCTTAGCATATCAGAAACATGGAAAGTTTTCTGGAGATTGTATCATGCACCTGAGAGATTGCCAACATTAACGATCTAAAAACATTAAAAATGATGAAATGGAAAAAAATGCATGCACATGTGAATATCTGTCACTGAGATATCCAGAAATTGGCTTTAAATTTATTAACTGAAATGATAAACCAAGCAAAACCTTTATTTTGGGGAAAAGTTCTGATTTGGCCTTCCTATGACTATATGATGAGACCTCTTTGCCTCGCAGACAAAAAAATTCTGGTTACTTCAACTGTAAAGTGTATTTTTTCGTTAGTATGTCTTGTTCATTTGGGTTGCGCTTTCTTGACAATAGCTTGTCTTGGAAAGAAGAGAGCCAAGGTATCATTTGGGAAACAACTGCTCTAACACAATTATGACGTAAGCTTATCCCAGTCATTTGGATTCTGGAAGGAGCTCGTCTCTCAACAGAGAATACTCTGTAGATTTATTTAGAAAACCTTTACAAGAAATATAGGAACAATATTTGATACTCCTTTGCCAGAAATCTATAGCAGCAACATATGCAAAACTAAAATGATCAAGGGTCTAGAAAACAAGCCCTATGAGGAGCGGCTTAAGAAGCTGGCATGTTGTGATGATTGTTATGATGCTGGCATCTAATTGTTGCCTTTACTGTGTAAGCCGCCCTGGGTCCCCTTCGGGGTGAGAAGGGCGGGGTACAAGAACCCCAAATACATGTTTAGCCTGAAGAAGAGAAGGCTGAGAAGATATATGATAGCCATGTATAAATATGTGAGTGGAAGTCACAGGGCGGAGGGAGCAAGCTTGTTTTCTGTTTCCCTGGAGACTAGGACACGGAACAATGGCTTCAAACTACAAGAAAGGAGATTCCACCTGAACATAATGAAGAACTTCCTGACTGGGAGAGCCGTTCAGCAGTGGAACTCTCTGCCCCGGAGTGTGGTGGAGGCTCCTTCTTTGGAAGCTTTTAAACAGAGGCTGGATGGCCATCTGTCAGGCGTGCTTTGAATGCAATATTCCTGCTTCTTGGCAGGGGGTTGGACTGGATGGCCCATGAGGTCTCTTCCAACTCTATGATTCTATGATAAATAATGTTGTTTGATCCAATGGGAAAGAGGTCTGTTCAGCTTCGGATTAGGATGCAAGGTAGATGTTTCCATTCTTCCATCAGTAAAGCCCCATCTACACTGCCATATAATCAAGTTTTTGAATCCAGATTATCTACTTTGATATGGCAGCATAAACTCATATAACACAGGTCAAAGCAGATAATCTGGATTCAAAAACTGGATTATATGGCAATGTAGATCCAGCCTGAGAAAACAAATAATTTACTGATCTATAACTATACATTACAAATGAATAAGTGCAATACCGAATACTAGCTCCTGATATTTCTGATGACCTGCAACTTAAAAATCCAATGTGATCGAAGAGGAATACTGCCACAATCTCCATCCCAGCAAGAGGACATCTGAAGGACCACAAGAGGTAGGATCCTGGCCGCTGTCAGAGATGGAAGTATGGCCATGGGATAATGCTCACATCAACATAGATTACTCTGCATGATGGTAGAAATATCCACCATTACAGACCTTTCACCTCCTGTTATAGTAATAAATCGGAAAAAAATGGGACATAGTGGGCTGTGTTGGTTGCAGGTACAAATGATTATATTCAAAGTTTGTTTCTTATCACAACACACCCTAGAAACAATGCAACCCTGAGGCACTAAAAATTTCTTCTATTCTAGTCAAAGGGAGAGAACAAGAAAAAAATGGTTCACCTCCTACCCTTGCTGCAGAACAACAGCAAAAACCAAATGTGATGGATTTTCTGCAATGGATCCCTCATCCTAATGTAAATATTCAGCCAGAAGGCTATGCAACTGATATTTTCTATCATCTTGTAACATTTTCAAGAACATGGCCATGCTTCATAGATAATTCTCTACCTTTATTCCACTCACCAACCAAGAACTTCCTGTTTCAAAATAAGTAAAGTTAGTTAACCAATGCAAAAAGAAGAATCCAAATATTAGACCATCTAGGGCATAAGATATTTCAACAGTAGAGTGAAACTGGATTAGAGGACACTAGGGGTTTCTTCTGACTCTCAACATCAGGGGTCCTCAAACTTTTTAAACAGAGGGCGAAGTCACAGTCCCTCAAACTGTTGGAGGGCCGGATTATAATTTGAAAAAAAAAACATGAATGAATTCCTATGCACACTGCACATATCTTATTTGTAGTGCAAAAAACACTTTAAAATAATACAGTAATTAAAATGAAGATTTTTTAAAATCAAATATAAACTTATTAGTATTTCAATGAGAAGTGTGGTCCTGCTTTTGGTTGATGAGATAGGATTGTTGTTGTTGTGTACTTTCAAGTCATTTCAGACTTAGACTGACCCTGAGCGAGGGCTGGGTAAATGACCTTGGAGGGCCGTATCCGGCTCATGGGCCATAGTTTGAGGACCCCTGCTCTACATCGTTGGGTCTGATAAACATTTCTGCATAGTTAGAAAGTAACCCTAAAACCAATTAACATGAAAAGTAAGAGTGAATGCAGAGCTCAACTTTCTCCAGTCACTATTTTGATCTTAAAAACATTGTTCAGTTTCAGTTTATCTGTATCAACATTGTGAAAAAGGAACTACAGTAATTGGAAAACACGCAGTGCAAAGTCTTTTAGAATCCAACCTTGTTTTGAGCATAGCAGATTTTCCTGACACATCTATAGGCAGAGAGTTAAGTCTCCTGAGGAAAGAGGGCACAGCTGTTTCACTGCAACATATAATACAGACTCAAAAGCATGTTGTTAAATCTAGCACAGGCAATAGTACGGTTGTTGGAGAACTACTGCTCTTAAAGTCTGTGTGTGCCTTAATTTTTCAAAAATTTCTACCTCAAAGTGTGCATTTACCATAATTCACAATTAAGAGAATGAAACATCTGGTCAAAATAGGTTTGTTCCTGCTGGAAAAACATACAACTAATTTAAAGGAGGAATTACTTGTAAGAAATATTTTGGGGCTGTAGCCATCTTTCCACAGCTGTGTTCTAAGCTATATACTATCGCTGAATGATGATTTACTATTAAGATATTAAGAAATTACAACACATTTCTTTAATAGTAAATAATGAAATAAGTCTTCAAGGTTGGGTGGAAAACTCCCACCTCCTGTAAGTGTTGCATGACTCCCACATTTGTCTCCCACCACAAAAGAATGACACCATGGCATCAAAGTTGACAGGGATGGCAAGGAGATAAAATTAACTCCTCCTCCAGCAGCCCTGAAGGAAACAGTACAAATGTCTCCACATACCAGTAATGCTAACAAATAATCTGGTAATGTTAGGAGCTGCAGGTTAATATTAAAGCTTCTTTCTCCCCAACTTGGCATAATACGTAAGCAGAGCTGTCATGGCGTAGAAATAGAAGATCCTGGGGACAACTTCTAAGTACCCTCTCCACTCAACACCAATTCATGAAACCTATGAACTAATACCAAATGCTTTCCTCACACTTCAAAAATTTGCATAACCTACCCAAGGAAAACATTAACAAGTAACATCAGCAAGTGTGGATACACACTTGAACAAAAATGATGAAACAAATCCAATGGATTGAAATACATTTATTTGTAGAAAAAAGAGCACTTTAGCAAATATAGAAAAGATATAACATCAGAAAGGAAAATAAGGAATCACAAGGAAAATTAGAATCAATAAGTATGTTTGACATTTCAAACAACTCATTTATGAAGCACAAAGAGACACATTAACAATAGGGCCTAAAGGCAGACATCCAATTGGCAATAACTTGTGGTGAAAGGACACCACAAAAACAAAGTCATACTTTTATTTACATTATAGACACCCTTCATTTTAAATTATATAAAACCAACTACAGGCAGTCCCCAAGTTAGAAACAAGATAAGTTCTGTGGATATTTCACCTCACGTTTTGTCCCTGTAGATTCTGAAAAAAAATGCTTGTTGTCAAAACAAGGATTGGAGAGAAGGCTTCAGTGGAGACATCTTTCTCCCCTAATAACCTTTTCAGGAGTGAATTTCCTTTCCAAGGAATAGATTTCTCTCACTTTATGTTGTTCCATTCCTGTTCTTAACTCTGAGTCATTGGTAAGTCAGATCTTTGTGACTCGGAGACTGCCTGTAAACTAAAACCATCAGTTTCATTTCTTTCCTATCAAATGGAAAAGCAAATAAAAAAAGAAATGTTTAATCAAACAACACTTTCTACCTACTGAGTAATCATTATTTTATGTTAAACATACAAATTGAGACTTTCAAAATCTCCATGAAGATATCAGAGTAAATACAAAATGTGTACTGTGTAACACTAATACAGTGATTTCAGTTCTATTTTTGGAAAAATCAAAGTGTTAACTATCAAGTATGTAGACCAATTCTTTGATACAAAATTGGATTTCAAGTTAAAGACAGTCATAGAAATACTATCAAATTCTCTTCATCAATAGAGAAGGAGCCTGCTCCCCCCACAATTATATATTTCATCCTACTGGATTTAATTTAATCTTCTCTTAAAAGAACATTTTTGGTATTTGTGAAAAAGTGAATCGACATAGTGTAAGATCAGCTTCAATCTCAGCTACTGTTACAGCATTATGCAAGGATTGAAAGAGTTGTTCATAAGAAGACTTTACAACCTTGTCTAGAAGGAATCCCTCAACTATTTATCACTGATCAAATTGCATATACCCATATTTCATGGCATAATAGTCACCATCGCACAATAGACCTGCCCCTCCCCCAGTTTTCTGGGATCCAAAATGGTATTTTTGTTTTCCCCACATAATAGTTGCACCCCCATTTAGAAATTCTGAATGGAATTCTTTGGAGAAAGGGGGAAGGAAGGAAGATCCAAGGTTCAGAGACCTACATAGAATCATAACATTTGAAGAGACTACATGGGCCATCCATTTCAGGGGTTTTAAACCTCAATTGCCTCAGAGGAAGGAGAAAAGATGAGCTTCAGAGACCTCCATTTTATAGTTTTTAAACTTCCTTGCCTTCAGAGAAAGAAGGCAGACAGGAAGGAAAGAAGGTTGGATCAGCTTCAAATGATTCTGCAGTTTAAAAAAACCCAACAAACAGAAATGATTGTCTGAGACTCGATCACCTCTCCACCTCTTTTGGAGGCAACACATTTTATTTATTTTAAAAAACAGAAACAGATGAATCAAAGGTAGATATTTTTCCTGTGTAATAGCCACATCCCTTTTCAAAGGGGGGGGGGGGTGACAATTATGTGATGAAATACAGTATCAATGGAAAGTTAATAGCTATGGTAGTGCCACCAAACTGGAAACATATCTAACATAACACATAAAAATGGTTATTATTATTATGTTTCTAGAAGAAAGCAAGCAGACGGCTGCTACTACTACTATTATGTTTATTTATACCCTGCTTTTTCTCTCCACAAGGAGACTCAAAGTGGCTTACATTAAAAGTATTTCAGTACAATTTAAAAACTATAAATATATAAACATTAAAAAGAATAAATATAATTGGTATTATTATTTTTAGTTAAAACCAATACATATTCAAACTAAAAACCTCCACAACCCCTGACTTAATTTTACATAGTCTTCTTTAAGAGCCTGTCTGAATAAAAGCATAGTATTACAAAAGCTATATTATAACATACTTTTAGGTTTCAGTCTACATTTCTAACAGCTGCTACAATTTCTGATGTTCTTGGCTAGACCAATGTGATTTTTAATTATTAAAAGAAGTCAGCAACTTATTTCTCCCTCCCTTCCAGAAATATATATAATCCAAAAAGAGTGTGTGTTTTTCAACCTCAATGTGATTTTCACTACCAAAAATCCATTACAAAAATGGAAACAAAGAATTTTAAACAGATAAACTAATACACATTCTCAATGCCTTTTGGCCTCCAGAATTAATTGTTTAGGCGATTTCTGTTTAGCGGTTTCTATGCAAGGATAAGGTCAGAAAACCGAGGGGTAGACCATTTCAGATGAAACCAATGGGAAGAACAATGTATCTCCAGAAAAATAAGAAGCAAACACATGCTCTTCTGTTTCATGTTGAGTTTTGTCCAGTTTGTTCTTTTACATTAAAAAAAAATGCTGTGGGCCAAACTAGATACGACAGCTGGTGACCCAAGCGGCAAAACTAGGTTACTGCTGTTGAAGTACAAGGTGGGGATGGTGCAAATTACATTACATGTGGGAAAGGAGAACCCTTCAAAAAAAACCAAAACGGCTTCTTCCTTGCCATTAATTTTCATGGTGATGTTATTGTAATAAAACCACTTTAAATATTTTGTGTAATGTTAAATACAAACCAGTTTACAACTAAAATATAATTCACTGCAAATACTTTGAAGTCTAAAAAAGACCTCATTTGTCCCACCTGAGACAATGGTTTATGGTCTCATAAATCACAATATACAGTTCCACCGTCAGTCCCTAATTGTTGTACCAGGATCATTGTATTATCTCTAGTTAATATAAAGTTTGAACTTTCCATAATGCTGAAACCACTGAATTAACGCTAGTTGGCAAGTCAGAATCTGTTGAACTTGGTCATCATCAGTTTAGATGCAATAGCAAATTATGGTCTGCAAAGTTTAAAGATGACTTGGTATGACATCCCAATTTTCAACAAATCCGAGTATGATTTTGCTGTGACATTCAAAATTGGGAAACCTCAACTATTAACTGTCATTTTACATCTGGAGACTGATGTATCACAATAAGAGAAATGCTGAGAATTGAAGTGACTTTTACATGTAACTAGCAATGCTCCTCGTTTATACCCCATACGTCCAAGGTTACACACCCCCAGCATCCTTGGCATCTGTGACTCAGTCACATTGCATTGTAGCAGCTGTTGCTTTTTTGGAATTGATTTCAGTCAGAATATTATTAAGAAAAACAAATGTATCAGTAAGTTTACATCCCAAATGTCACAGAAGTATAAACACTACACACAATAGATCCCAGTCTAGTACTTTTACCCCATTCCGGGATGTATCACTGGATGTACTCCTCCCAGAATAATGATTCCCTGGAAACACCATCTCATTAACACAATAGTCTTTTTTAAAAATTCAACATGCATTTAGGTAGAAAGTGAAATCTCGTGTTTGCAATCAGCATCCATTGCTGAAAAGACACACAAATGTATGCCTTTGTCAGTGCAGGTGTCTAAGTACATGTGCTCCATTGTGTATATAACTGAATATTCTGAGAAAGAAACTCCCCAAATTATTCATACAATGTATATACATCGACCAAACATGTGAATTGATGACCCCGGCAATTCCATACAAATATGTTTATGGCACATAGTTCTCACTCTCATATGCTTTGGTTATTTTTTAAAAACTATTTGGCAAATGTGTACGCTCAGTTTCCAACTACTGCTTTCACAATAGATTTAACACTTATATTCAGGCATCAGTGAAAAAAAGGAACTGTTAGGAAAAAAGTGGAGAGGGGGAAATGGGAATTATATCTGTTATATAGTAGCTTATACAAATATTATCTCTGAGACTAGTGCATTTTTTCACCATACATCAGGGATTTGTTGGAGCTTTTGAAAAAGAGTTCGTTCTCTAGCAACACCTTTTCTTTCTCAATATAAGCAATTATCACCTCTTCACAGTGTTTCATGCACTTGATATATCTGTTACCTTTGACAGATCTGCCTGTATTTGCTACTCCAGCCATATACCTACAGTATTTGCAGTGCAAAGCAACATTGCATCTTAGATATTGCCTTATGTAAATGAAACGGAACTTCCAAAATGTTCTGGAAGGTGACACATAACTCAACATTTCTACTCTTTTCCATAATCTTTTTAAAAATAATGTACAGAAATTGCTCTAAGATGGATATTTCACCTAACTGAAACGTATTAACCTTACTAGCCTGTTATGTACTGAACATTAAAGGATGGGGGGAAATTTGGACCAGTCCCCCTGAGAGCAATTTGTTTTTCAATGTAAGCAAGTCATGGAAGAGAGGATAGCTTTACCTTTAACATTTCCACTGCTAGGGAATTAATAACAGCAGATCTGTGGCATTTCTCTGAATTTGTCAGGGAAACAAAGGTTTTGGATGTGGACTATCTACATGGTCTATTTTCCCGTTGTACAACTTGGAAGAGGGCTGTACATTTCTGAAACACATCAGCGAATGAATTGGTAAAAGTAGTTGACTCATTAATTACTATGAGCTTCCTAAGTTCCTGAGTCAGGTTACTCGTTCATCTAGCAAAGCTCTGACTGGCAGCAGCTCTACAGGTTTTCATATTGAAGTATTTGGAGTCCTACCTGGAGATGTCAAGGATTGAGCATGGCACCCTTTGCATTAAAAATATATGCCTTACCTCTGAGCTAAGATCCCTGCCAAATCATTCTTTCAAATTAATTTAAGGGATGGGGATATCCAGTTTGTCAGTCCAATTTAGCCCTTTTCTCTTTCCCCATGCTTTACATTGGAGGGTAATGTGAAGAGCATCCTTCACTATCTTCAACCACTTATGTTCAAACAAGTAAGCAACCGGTTCTGGCATCATGCTGGGAGCAGCTATGGAGTAAAGCCCAGCAATACTGTTGGATGGCATTTAAAAGTGTTGGTACAAAGCATATTACTTCATTCCCTTCACAATCAGCTGTTTTGACTCTGGAATATATTTTATCTATCCGTGTGTATGTGTGTGTATGTACACACACACACTACAGTGGGGGGGGGGGAGTATTTAGTCAGATACAAATTGTACAAGTTCTTCCACTTAAAAAGATGAGAGAGGCCTGTAATTGACATCATAGGTAGACCTCAACTACGAGAGACAATATGAGAAAACACATCCAGAAAATCACATTGTCTGATTTTTAATGAATTTATTTGCTAATTATGGTGGAAAATAAGCATTTAGTCACCTACAAACAAGCAGAATTTCTGGGTCTCACATACAGGCTCCTCTGTCCTCCACTCATTACCTGTAGTAATGGCACCTATTTGAACTTGTTATCAGTATAAAAGACACCTGTCCACAACCTGAAGCAGCCACACCCCAAACTCCACTATGCTGAAGGCTAAAGAGCTGTTGAAGGACACCAGAAACAATATTGTCGTCCTGCACCAGACTGGGAAGACTGAATCTGCAACAGGCAAGCAGCTGGGTGTGAAGAAATCAACTGTGGGAGCAATAATTAGAAATGGAAGAGATACAAGACCACTGATAATGTCCCTCGATCTGAGGCTCCACGCAAGATCTCACCCTGCGGGGACAAAATGATCACAAGAATAGTGAGCAAAAATCCCAGAATGACATGGGGGAACCTAGTGAATGACCTGCAGAGAGCTGGGACCAACTTAACAAAGGCTACCATCAGTAACACACTATGCCGCCAGGTACTCAGATCCTGCAGTGCCAGACATGCCCCCCTGCTTAAGCCAGTACATGTCCGGGGTTGACTGACGTTTGCTAGAAAGCATTTGGATGATCCAGAAGAGTATTGGGAGAATGTCATATGGTCAGATGAAACCAAAGTAGAACTGTTTGGCAGAAATACAACTTGTTGTGTTTGGAGGAGAAAGTTGGGGTAATCCGAAATAGAGTCTATGATGTGCATCAGTATGCCTAAGTGTAAATCACACCACACTGCGAAACCAATTAATGGATGGGTGCTCCCTCTTACACATGCATTGCAGTAGGGGGAGGTTTAAAAAAGCTGTGGGTAATAGTCTGTAGCTGGAATGTTCTGTTTCCCTAAACTTTGCTCAGTCCGGGAATTCGCTGAATTGCATTCAATGTATTATTTTGTCAAAATTTATAGTGATGACAAAGGGTCTTTATTCCTCCCGATCCCCTCCATAAATATTATGCTCTAATAATCATTGTCTCATTTTTGTTGTTGTCTTGCAAACTTGAAAATAGTTAGTTATGGTATCTTTTATCATTTGTCTTCACTAAATATAAGCTCCGTGGTTTACAGATATGAACAAACATGCTGCATAGAATAGTGCTATGTATGTGTCTTCAACCCACTGTCAACTAATGGTGACTCCATGAATTGTACAGTTTTTTCTTCAGCAAGGAATCCTCAGGAGTGGTTTGGCCAGTTTTGTTTAACTCCAAGCACTGTGCTATTTGAACAGTACATTCCAGCAATAAGCACAATATTTCACTGTATACCAGACTTTTCTCAGATGATGAAATTAATCCAGAGGACCAGATTGTTCCAATTTTAAGTAACTCGTGTTTTCTATCTGGAAGGAAAGCCACTGTAATGTTTTAATGTCCAAATGTCCATTGCCTCTTTAAACTCTTGCTATTAGAACCAGCATACTAGAATTAGTATGCTTTCTGCTCTATTGATCACAATTGCTTTCAGTGATACAATACCTGCTTGGTCATTTTTGTTGTCAGAAGAACACACAGTTTAATAGGCTATATAAAAATGTACTCAAAATAACTGTGTTTACGTTTATCTTAAAATATAGGTAAATACAATAATTTTTAAATGAATTCCTCAATTTGTAAGCAATACGTAGATGTTTCTAGATATCAGCAGGAGAGATTTCATCTACTACAGAGAATATAAACACAAGTTTTAAGCAAGTGGAGACCTGTTTTAGTTCACTGTGTCCTTGAGCTGCTATGTTCTCTATATATGCTAATAAGAGGAATGAGGAGAATGTAGAAGGAACTCTTGGATGCAGGCAAAGAGAGCAGGGTGGACTGATTTTAAATCAAGGTGATTTAAATAATAATAATAAAAAAAGACTTGATTTAAATAATTGATTTTCATCGTTTCCAATATTCTAATTACTGTACTATATTTTCTGAATAAGGATGCATACTAATTAGTTGCTATTACAATTAATACTTATTGTTTTTCTACCCTAATAACATGATGCCTCTTGTCAAGCAACCCACATGTCTTTGGAACAATTGAATATTGGTAGAGATAGATGAGAAATTGTGAAATTCAGGATATCCAGATTTCTTTTTATGCATGTGTGAACACTGAGCGACAGATCCTGAGGAGAGGGAACCTGTGCGTGTGTGTGTGTGTTCCTGTGCTTCTTAACCAGCCGGAGCGGCTCGTTCTCTTCCCTCGCACTCACTGCCTCTGCTGGATTGATGGCCATCCCCTCCCCCCCGCCTGTCCTCCTCCTCTCTATGCCAGGCGTGCCCCCAACGCCGTTCTCTCACACACAGGTTCCCTCTCCTCAGGAGGGATAGAGAGTGACTTTGGAGAGAAGCAGGCAGGGGGAGATAGCCGCTCGGGCTGGTTAAGAAGCACAGGAACACACACATGCATGCACAGGATCCTTCTCCTCAGGAGACATAGAGAGTGACTTTGGAGAGAAGCAGGCAGGGGGAGATAGCCATCAATCCAGCAGAGGCAGCGAGTGCGAGGGAAGAGAGTGAGCCGCTCGGACCAGTTAAGAAGCACAAGAACACACGCACGTGCTCTATCTCTCGCTTCTCTCCAAAGCCCTGCCCCTGCCAGGCTCAACATCACTCAAAAACCCCGGCATAATTTATGCCAGTCTCCTGTCCCTTCTCAAAAAAGGGAGGGGGGGAAAGGAGGAGGGAGGTCGCGCGTTCTCTATCTACTCCTCCACTACTCCATAAGTTTGCCCAGGCCTTGAGGCTTTATGGATTCCGTAAGTTAGAGTTTACTTTAACTAAGCAGCAAAGAGAATAGAGGAAGATTCTCTACTGACACCTAAAGGCGCATAGCTGCAGCTGCAACTCAGGAAATCTTTTTATTATTTTGACCCAAAACAGGAAGTGATGACCACGTGGTTGGCTGGCTGTGGCGGGGCCTGGCTGCCAGTGGAAGGGAGGCCACCTCTATGGAGCCGAGAAGCTGTCTCAAAGCCCAGGAAAGGAGGCTTTGGGACCTGAAGGGGCTGGCAAGAGGGGTCGTCTAATAAGGCGAGTGTATCCAAAAATTGAAATTTTTAATTGAAAAGTTGGGGGGTCGTCTTATGCACCCAGTCGCCTAGTACCCCGGAATATACGTTATATCTCTTTTGACAATTCTATTCAGAAATTCATCCAAATGAAAAAAGGAAGTCATTCAATTAAGTTAGGTCAAATTATTAATTAAATCTTGTAATAAAGGACTTTATTTAAATTATGTAAGTATGATTTCTGCTTCTTCAATTTGGTAATTTATTTATTTGCCATATTTATATCCCGCCTTTCCCACACCAGAGAAAACTCAAGGTAGCCTTACAACAGGCAGCAATTTGATGCCACATACACATATACCAAATAAACAATTACAATTAAAACCAAACAATTAAAACCAGAATTATTAAAATCAACAATTAAAATCACAATCACAAATAATGTTCATTGATGTTAACTGATTGTGATTTCCTGAGATTGCAAAACATCTCTATTAAGAAGCTTACTTATTTGAGATATCAGCTCTCATAATTAAATATTATATAATAAGTAGCATAGTGTATATTTGATGTATTAAATTATATTATATTATTCACTGACCACACCTGGATGGGGATAGAAGCTCACAAACTATGATACGCCTTAGACCGCAAGTGTTAGCTCTCTGTGAGTCTGCATATATAAGGTTAAGTATTCATTATCTGAAAGCTTGGGATGAGAAGTGTTCCATATTTTAGATTTTCCTTATTTTGGAATACATTCATATAGATAATGGGATATCTTGGAGATGGTATTCAATTCTAAATATTAAATTATTTATATTTAATTTATTATTATTATTAATGTATTTATATCTCACTTTTTTCTCTCTACAAGGCGGATCAAAGCAGCTACCTTGCACACATAGCCTGAAGATAATTTTATACACAATATTTCATTGGACCATTAAAAAGCACCACAATGCCACCTAAAATGACAATTTTGAATTTTGATGCATTCTTTATTTTATGGTTAGTGCAATTAAATCCTTCCTTATCCCTGGATCCACCTCTCGATAATTTATATTGTCCTATCTCCCAGTGTTTTACAATTTTTATCATTTAGTTTGGCCCTGCCCAGCCAAATCTGTTTTGTTTTAATGTTTGACTTGCTTTTGCTGTTTTGCTTATTATAATGGTTTTGCATTTATGTATTTTATTTTTTGGTTTTGTTATACTTATGTGTTATATTGTGTTACTGTATTGTTGGGCGTGGCCTCATGTAAGCCGCACCGAGTCCCCCTGGGGAAGATGGAGCGGGGTATAAATAAAGTTTTATTATATTATTATTATTATTATTATTATTATTATTATTATTATTCTGTCTGGATTTTAGGATTCCAATCTGTACTATAGCCAATCTGTACTAAACTTACTATACCACTGCACTAGGAATGTAGAATACAACTACTACTACAAAAAAAGCAATAAAAGATAGCTGAACTTCAACTAGAAAAACTTTCAGTCTTTATTTACTTTCGTTCACTCATAATTAAATCCCTTGACTAATGGCATCTTCAAACATGCAGGGTAAAAAAGGTAAGGCTGCAGTGTACATCTAACAGGAAGTTTTAGTGAGTTCAGGCTCTTCAAGAAGGGAAAGATTTATTATAAGCATAGTCTATAGTTTTGGGTGTATGCCTTTTGCCTATTTCTCATCTTTCCTACTAAAGTAGGCTTTTCCATGTCAGAGGTCCCTGAAGGATTTGTACTGAAATTCAGGCTTCAACCAAAGCTCCAATTTTAGGTACATTAAGTTTCAAACTGCACTGCCCTTTCCTCGGCTGCAATAAACTGCATTTATCCTTCCTTTCATTCTCTTTTACCAGGCAAGGACAAAGAAATTATAGTATATAGAAATCCAAGCATGCTGCACACCCTGATCTGGAGTTCACTGCAGTCTCTTTCCCTAATAGTGACACTTCTTACTGGAAGATCAGGCCTTGGGGCTTATGGGTTTTACGGCATGACTGCTATTACGTTGATCAGAGTGTAGGCTTATCTCTTCTGTTAGATGAAACTATAGAGCAGATAATAGTGACATTTAATTAAAAGAAAAGTAAAAAGGGAATCAGAGGATAACATTAACGTTTTGCTTCCCTGCAATCTAAAGGCTGAGGATCTGATTTTGAATAATCGTTAAGTTATGACATGGGTCTCAAAGGACATCATATGCTTTCATTTAAAATAGATTTAAACTGTTTTCTAATGTGACATTTCCACATACTGCTGGGTCTATATTGCGGCCAGTTCAGAAGGCATATTTGTGCTGAAGTTGATCAGTTCAAGAGATGCAAATTATGGCAGTCAGTTATGAAATATCATACTTAGGTAACTGCAGTAGATATATGTTCAGAGTGGAAGACAATTTAAGAAACTGGTCACAGTCTCCTACTTTCTGTAATGAAGATTGGATAGTATATTAAATGCAAACAGTCATCATCAGAAAAGTGCACAGCCAGTGTTAGAGTTTCCAAGAAATGTGCACAGCTAAGATAGAACAACATGAATGCTATTTGGCACCTCCCCATCAGTGACTGAAAAAATGAATGTGCTGCCTTTAAATCTAAGGAAGATCCTGAAACATTATGGCTTGAAAAAGACTTTTCAATGTCTTCCCTCTCCTCACACATATAAAAAACTGTAAATGCAACATTTAATGATACACTCTAGATAGCGTCTAAATGCCATACATAACTCTATATGCCTCAATTACAGAGCTTTGGAGAGAAATGTCATATGAAATATAAATTGATTTCAGAAGAATAAACAATTTTCAATGACAAAAGACAGGCCAATCATATACTATTGCAGAAGGATTAAAAAACCTGAACTAATTCAATTAACATAAAAATCCTTCCTAAACCCAAATTTGACAGTCTGACCATGTTAGTGAGACTACCAAATGAAAGTACAGTAGAGTCTTGCTTATTCAACATAAATGACCAAACTTGGATATGTCATTTTATGACCAAACGTTGGATAAGCAAAAATGTCGGATAATAAGGAGGGATTAAGGAAAAGCTTATTAAACATCAAATTATGTTCTGATTTTACAAATTAAGCACCAAAACATCATATTTTACAACAAATCAAAAGAAAATGCAGTTCAATAGACAGTAATGTTATGTAGTTATTACAGTATTTACGAATTTAGCACCAAAACATTGCAATGTATTGAAATAGCTGTGGATCCAGACGAGTCTTCCTGCCGGCGGTTCTCAAGGAAGATCTTGTCCGTTTCCCGCCGAGTAGAAGTCTCGGTCTGCCCCCTCCGGCTCCGACTCATCCTCCGCGGGGAGTTGATACGGGGCCAGCGCGGTCTCCACGGCCGTGGAGGCTTTTCCCTTTGCTGGTTTGGGTCCTGGCGCTGGCCTCGGGGGCGGGGGCGTCTTGTCAGGTCTGGGGGCGTTGGGAGGGGTGCGTCCTGTGTTGTATAATACTGAATGTTGGATGAGCGAAGGTTGGATAAGTGAGACTCTACTGCAGTTCAATTAAATAAATTGTCAATTTATTTAATGACTGTGACCCTGACCAACCCCGACACGGGACTGAAAGTAAAAACTGTGGCAATGCTGGACTGCGGGTGCACCAGGTGCCTAATCACCCCCTCCCTGGCCGCCAAACTGGGAGTCAAGCCCCTGGCTTTAAAGACCCCCGTGGTTTTTTCCCAACTGGATGGGACAGCAGCACATGGGGGCCCCGTAAGGGAGAAAACAGACTACCTTCGTCTAGAAATGGGAACTCACAAAGAGACTTTGCAATTTGTAATATCCCCCATGGCCCACCAGCCAGTCATTTTGGGGATCCCCTGGCTGAGGTGGCAAAACCCTCAGATTAACTGGGCGGAGGGGGTGCTTTCCTTCGCGGATGGAGAGTACAAGCCAGAGGGACACAGCCAGCCACAAGGGGCCCCTCTCCCCAGTCAGCTACAGGGAGCGCAGGCAGAGGCGACTCCGGAAGGCTCAGAGATTGACATCCCAGAGGCTTATAGGGAGTGGGCAGATGTCTTTAGCGAAACCGAATGTGACCAGTTGCCCCCGCATAGAAAGACGGACTGTGCATTAGAATTTGAACCAAACGTTAAGCTGCCTAGCCCCAAGCTTTATGCTATGTCGGAGCCAGAGAGAAAAGCCTTGAGAGAATTCTTGGACAAGAACCTGGAAAGGGGGTTCATAGTACCTTCCACGTCACCGGTGGCAGCCCCAGTACTCTTTAGGCCCAAGGCGGACGGGACGCTGAGACTGTGCGTAGATTATAGGGGCCTAAATGCCATATGCACCACCAACCAGTACCCCCTCCCACTCATGTCAGAGATTTTGGGCCAATTGGGCAAAGCCAAGATCTTCACAAAATTGGACATTAGAGAGGCTTTTTACCGCCTGAGGGTGAGGGAAGAGGACTGCTGGAAAACGGCGTTCAACACCTGTTATGGGCAGTATCAATGGGCCGTAATGCCATTTGGCCTAAAGGGGGCGCCAAAGGTGTTCCAACAATTCATAAACGACATCTTCCGAGAGATGTTATATGACGGCCTTATGATCTATCTTGATGACCTGTTGATATACTCAGACACAATAGGCCAACATATAAAAACCACCCAGAAGGTGCTCCAAATCCTGAGGGAAAACCAGCTTTATGCTAAGCTTTCAAAGTGTGAGTTCCATAGCACCGAACTCACTTATTTGGGGTTCCGAATATCCACAGAGGGGCTGGCCATGGACCCAGCTAAGGTACAGGATGTGCTAGCCTGGGAACCTCCCCGTACCCGAAAACAGCTGCAGGGGTTCCTGGGGTTTGCAAACTTTTACCGCCAGTTCATCAAAGACTTTGCCGAGGTGGCGCTGCCCCTCACGGAGTTGTTGAAAACTAAGGGGTAGGGAGAAACCAAAAAGGCCAGGACCCCAGGGGCGAGGCTGGAATGGACCCCCGAGTGCCAAAAGGCTTTCGAAGTCCTAAAAGCAAGGTTCACGAGCCAGCCCGTCTTAACGCATGTCCAGCCCTCCAAGCCGTTTGTGGTACAATGTGATGCCTCCGAGGCGGCCTACGGGGCCGTGCTGTTGCAAGCCGACGAGTCAGGCCAGCTTAAGCCATGCGCTTACTTATCTAAAAAATTCTCTGAGACTGAAAAACGTTGGCATGTTTGGGAAAAGGAGTCTTTCGCAGTGCGGGCGGCCCTGGCCCACTGGCGACATTTCCTTGAGGGCACCCAGACCCCCTTTGAGGTGTGGACGGACCACAAAAACTTACAGGCCCTGCAGACCCCACAGAGACTTAACGCCAAACATCTCCGATGGGTCCAGTTCTTTCAGCGATTCAATTTCCGCCTTAAGTTCGTCCCAGGAAGGACAAACCAAGTCGCGGACGCACTCTCGCGTATGCCTGAGGCAGACTACTCGTCCCCCACTGAGTCAGGAACACTCTTTGACAAACAACAGTTGGGACTGATAGTACAGACTCGGGCCAGTCTCCGGGACAAGCCCTCACCTCCCAGCCAGCCAGCCGAGGTGCTACAGGGGTTAAAAGAGGCAGCCGAAAAGGATGAGTGGCTGCAAAACCACAAAGAGGAACTGACCCAGAGGGGGGGGCTGTGGACTTATGGGTCCAAATATTACGTGCCAGCCTCCATGCGAAAAGACATTATGAAAAGGGGCCATGATTCGCTGCTGGCAGGCCATTTCGGGTTCACTAAGACTCTCAAGCTCTTAGCACGCCAATTCTGGTGGCCCAATATGCGCAGGGATATAAAAGATTATACCCAAGAATGCCCAACATGCGCCAGGAACAAGCAAAAAGTGGGAAAGCCCACGGGGTTGTTACAACCAGTAGCCAACCCCTCACAACCCTGGTCAGAGATTGCAATGGACTTTGTAGTGGAACTGCCTGATAGCCAGGGTTACAATACCATATGGACCGTAATTGACTTGTTTTCTAAGCAAGCCCACTTTGTGGCCTTAAAACGACTCCCCTCTGCCCCTGAATTGGCTAAGCTGTTCCTCCATCATGTGTTCCGGCTGCATGGCTGCCCCAGCAGGATTATAAGTGACAGAGGCACGCAGTTCACCTCCAAGTTCTGGAAATCCTTCCTGTCTATGCTGGGGACTGAGCGGGCACTCAGCACGGCCTTCCACCCTGAGACCGATGGGGCCACCGAGAGGGTCCAAAAGACATTGCAACAGTTCCTAAGGTGCTATTCCACCTATCAACAGGACAATTGGGCTGCCCTTTTGGACTTTGCCGAGTATAGCTATAACAATAGCGAACATGCATCCACAGGTGCCTCGCCCTTCAAGATTGTAGGAGGCAGAGATTTTCCCCCCTTTCCTGGCTTAACGCCCCCCGACCCAGGAGAGACCCCCAATAAGTGGGGAGAATCCATCGCGGCGGCCTGGCCAATGATCAAAGAGACTCTAGACAGGGCCAAAATGGATTACAAAAAGTTCGCTGACAAAAAGAGGTCCCCTCAGCCCCAGTTTAAAATAGGTGACCTGGTCTACTTGTCCACCAAATATCTGAGATCCACTCAGCCTTCACGTAAATTGTCAGCTTTGTTCATCGGGCCCTTCCCCGTTCAGGCCATAGTTAACCCTGTCGCGGTCCGACTGGAATTGCCCCACACATGGAAGAGGGTCCACCCGGTGTTCCACGTGAGCTTGCTCAAGGCCGCAACTGCTTCTCCCAGGTGGTCGGAAGCTGACTCCCAGCCGGTCCCCATCATGGTGGGGGCTCACACTCACTTTGAAATCAAGGACATTTTAGACTCAAAAAGGACTCGGGGAAAACTTTATTATTTAGTCCAGTGGTCCTCTAAGACCATCCATCCTGAATGGGTGTTACAGGAACACGTCAAGGCCCCCCGCCTTGTGAAGCGGTTCCACTCTGCTTTTCCTCTGAAACCCAAGCCTTGAATTTACTGTCTCATTCTATGTATTTCTTTCTTTTTCAGATGGGGGCCGTCTTCCGAGGGGGGGAGATATGTCAGGATGTGCCTTCATGTTTGGGATTCCACGAAGCCTTCTTCCTGACACTAGAGGGAGTAGTCATGATGGATGAGTTTATGACGGGACATCTGGGCATAGGTCTGGCTTTGAAGCTGTGGGAAAAGGGATTTTAGACTAAACTGTGATAAGAGAAGGGGGAGAAGGAGGAGGGAAGCCAGGAGGGGAGATCTGGGACCTTTGGGCGGGAAACTTCAGTTCTCGCTTTGTTTTCGCTCTGTATGGATTGAAATAAACTCCAAATCCGAGTACCTGCTTGTGAGTGCGAGTTTCCTTTCTAAGATCCAGCGGATCCTGACACATAGACTGTGTTGTATAATACTGAATGTTGGATGAGCGAAGGTTGGATAAGTGAGACTCTACTGCAGTTCAATTAAATAAATTGTCAATTCCCTAATGATTATTTCTTTGACAAAAACCAGTCTTCTCAGAAGAATCAGTTTGTTACTAAAAGTGTGTGATCACTTTTTACACAGACAATTTTAGCAAATTGAGAGCAAATAAATGTTTGTGGTAATATCTACAGCACTAAAATGCAGGCTCATGCACGTACATGAAATTATTCAATGTGAAAAGCAGAATTTTTGTGGTCTCTATCAAAAGAAAGAAGGAAATTGTGTTTGCTCCCATCATTACTTGTAATGTGTTACTTCCAAACTATTTGAATACAGTCTTGTGAATGAAGTAAAATTGTAAATATTCAAGTTCGGAAGTGTCCCATATTTAGAATAAAATTGTTTGCCATGGAAATCTTCAAAATTAGACTGGAATTTGTAAACTCCATAGAATAATAATTATATCCATGACTGGCTTTCCTTTAGCTCTGAACTATGCAGTCTTCATTTGCAAGAACTATCTTTTTGTTAAAAAAAAATTGTTCAGTATATTTGCATGCATGAAGTTAACTCCAGAAACATGAAAGTATTGAAAAGATCTGCCAAGGCTAGATAGTCTAGAGATTAAAGCAGTAGCCTTTCACCTTTGAGCTTGCACTTTGAGTCTTTCCTCAAAGCTCATGTAAAATGAGCTGCTTGGTCTTAGCTCAGTCTTCACTGCTCTCACTCAAGAGCAGAGAACTGATGCAGACTTCATAAGTGGAAGATATACATTCAGTTATGGGGTTTTGGAAGTGTCTAGGTTGCTGTGTGAAGTGTTTACATTTCCATTGCCTATATGGATTTTTTAAATATGCAGGATGATAAAGTGAAGAAATTTAGCAAAATAATGTAAGAATTAGCAATGCTATTAACTATTTATGTACTTGCTTTAAATGATTAACATTTACGCATTACTTCTAAATATTTGGGATGAGATTACGTACACATATGTAACATATTATAGCATTACTAAATAGTAATCTATCTTCTATACACACACATAATAAAAGTGAAAAGAAAATGTGTGTATGTGGCGGAGGTGTTCACTTACCCTGATAGCCTCCTGCCTCCACAAACAGATTATAGTTCCAAGTGCTGAGAAGCCTTCAAAGGCACTCCCTCAATTGACATTGTAGGTTATAGTGACTGCCATGAACATGTAGCCCATGAACATGTAGCCTCAATGTCCTCCCCAAACACCAACCACCCAAGGAATGCTTTCATTCAGGGACAATTTCATCCTAGATGTTCTGTTTTTTTTCTCCAGAATGGACATCCAAGGTTCCTTTCTCTCTCCATATTTGGATGACCCCGCCCACTGCCTCTCACTTGATCCTTTCCTACCCATTCCTATGGCACACAGCAAACAGAAATTGATCAGCAACTGAACAAGAGGTTTGGGAAGAATTGGCCATGATTTAGAGGAATTGTACTTCACCTACATCCAGAGAGCACTGTGAACCCAACCAATGATGGATATGGACCATACTTGTTCTGGATGATGGGATTTGCAATACCTTCACTCAGTTCCAGAGACCACTGTAACCCCCACAAATGATATACCTGAACAAAATTTGACACACAGACCCTTAAAGGACCCACTGTATGTCATAATGCAGTTTGGAGGAGGATGGACCTTCACCTGATTTGCCTCCCACAGCCCACTGCGGCTCCCACAAATGACGAACCTAGACCAAAACTTGGCACACAGACTCCCCATGACCAAGTGAACATACTGGAGATGTTTGGGGGAAAACTGATCTTCATAGGAGTTATAGTTAACCAGCATCCAATGAAACTGTGACCTCCACTAGCAATGGACCGGGACAAAACTTGGCATAGAGAAGCCCCATTACAAACTGAACATTCTGCAGATGTTTGGGAGAATGGACCCTGATGTTTGGAGTTGTAGTTCACCCTTATCCAGAAAGTATTGAACACAGCCGATGTCAGATCTGCACCAAACTTGGCACACAGACCCAACATGGCTAATTTTGCATACTGGTGGGGTTTCGAGTGATTGGCCTGCAATTTTGGAAACTGCAGTTCACCCACATCCTTATGCATTTTCTAATGGGAGTATTCGTAAAAAAACAACAGGAGAAACTGGCTTTTTTCTAAGAAATAGAGCTAGAAATTACCAAACGGATATTGCCTAACACCACAAAACAAACAGTGCCTTTTTCAAACAACCCAGGCCAACATAACATACTGGAGGGGTGTTTTTTTGGGGGGGGGAGGTGACCCACCAGCACGGGAGTTGTAGTTCACCCTGAATCCAGAGTTACTAACAAACTTCCCAAAACAAACAATGCCTTCCTCAAGTAACCAGGACATTGCTGGGTCCCGAAGCTAGTATATAATAAACATCCAATGCATACTTTTAAATAAGATTCCACGTTCTAAATGAAATACAGTCATGAACACTCTTGGAAATTAGTCTGACAGCCAGAACAGAGCAATCGACCACTATATCGTGCTGTTCATGGACTGTTTCAGTACTGTGTACTAAAACCCTGGTTTTAGAGAAGTTTGGTAAAATAAGCCTTATTGCTTCGACATAAAATGACATATCCAAGTAGAATGATTCCCTTACCTTCATTTTGCTACCTATATGGAAAGGTTATCAATTCTATCTTTCCCCATACACTGTAAAATATCACTTGTAAAGCATAAATAGTAAATGTTGTTCAAAGAGTTGGTAAACATAGAACCTATTTTCCCACTAAAACAACAGCCAAAGGTCTGTAGGCCAAAACATAAACCTATACAATATATAAAATACAGCTTTGTAACTTTTTCTCTTGAAATTAATTTTAAATCCTTCTGCAATTTAAATTCACTCTTCCCTCTACATGCTTATTTTTTTTGCTTAGGAAGCCTATTGTGCAGAAGCGAACTCAGACTGTTGCCAGTGGGTGTCAGTCTAGCAGTACAATAATAGCATGGGGGAAGGGAAGAACAAATTTGGAAGTTTTGTTAAAAATAAAATCCTCAGACTATACTTTGCATCCAATAAAGGGACAAATGTGTTTACTTCTTCCAATACACTATTCAGTTGTCTTTATATTTTAGAAGTATTTAACCCCACCCACAATACACATACAGAAACATCTATTTCAAAAACAGAATATGACTTTACCTGTTTAATTAAACATTCCCAAAAGTATGTCTCTGCAGAGTTTAACTTATTAACCTATACCAATTTACTTGGTATCACTATAGAAATTCAAATACACATGCATTCTTTGGTGCACACTGACAGTAACTAAGCATTCACTGCCCTGTCACAACATTTGTCCCTCCCACGCATCACAGAGGGAGGGAAAGGGGTAGAAGAATACTGTTTAGTAATTTGTTTCCGTACTTGACACTTCCAGGGGGGAAAAACACACCCAAAGATATTAAAAGTAGCTCTGATTTAAAATTAAGCTCATCAGGCAGGAAATAATCTGTGAAAACAAAAAATAAACAAGTGTCTATCAACGTGTGCTGTCAATGTGATAAAATCCTTCTTGGTTTTTGTTATGAATGAAACAAACGAAGAAAATATATAGTCTAGTTTCGGCTTCAGGATTTGATGTGTAATAGACATTTTGGACGTTTTATACTTCTCTCTCTGTCTCTCCCCCCACCCAAAAGTTACATTAGAAGAGATATAAAAACAAAACAGTGTTGCACATGTTTGCAACTCGTATTAGCCAGTGACAAATATAAAGCTACTGCCTTTTCCTCAGCGGCTTTCTCTTATTTATTTAAAACATTTATATTCCGCCCATCTCACCCCGAAGGGGACTCAGGGTGGAGCACAGAATATACACAGCAAACATTTAACACAAATTCACATACAATACATAAACACTAAAAACATTTATCAAAATATTAAAATACACCATTTAAAACCGTCCTAGTCATCCGCATCAAATCTAATTTGCCTGGTCATCTTTCCTATTGCCGCTTTATTGCCCTGTCCCGAAAGCTTAGTCCCACAGCCAAGTTTTTTCCATCCTTCTACAGGACTGGAGGGAGGGGGCCTACCTGATCTCACCAGGAAGGGAGTTCGATAGCCGGGGAGCAATCATACATCTAGTATATAGTGCAAACGGTGACAATGAATTGATACAGATGGAATACATAAAATTATTTTATTTCTATCACAAAAGTAACACTGATACACAAAGTTTACAATGTTGCCTTGTTATATTTTCTCACCATTATACCATTAGAGACAGAGTACAGTGCTGTGTAGGAATTGGTGACAATCCTCATTCTGCCTTGAAATTGGAACTAAGCCTCCTAAATCTATAATCAACTACAGACCACACACCCAACTTCAATGGTATTTACAGTAGTATGACATTACATTAGCTGCCATGTCTAAATGCTATGGAATTCAGGGATTTATAGTTTTATGAGATATTTGTCAAAGGCCACAACACACTACAAATTCCAGGATTCCATAAAATGGAACTACTGTATAGAAGTTGTGCCAAATAACTGGATGGCCCCTCAGTTATGTTTAAGGTGCTACAAGATCTTTTTGGACTTAGATTCTGATTCCTGCATGGTGTGTTTTTAACACTGAAATGTATTTTAATTATGTTTAATATATATTAATTTTAATCCAATTTATTTTTTAGTTAACATTGTATGTTTTAAGACACTACATGGGTGCCACATGTAAACCGCTTTGGGTCCCCCTGGGGTAGAGAAAGGCAAGGTATAAATAAGGTAAATAAATAAATAAATTTGAAAACTGAATCAGGTTGTGCATCCCTTTATCTGGAATTCGAAAATACTAAAATGATCTACACGGGTGGCTGAGTCAGTGATAATTTTGCTTTCTGGTGGTACAATGTGTACAAACTTCGTTTCATGCACAACATTATTCAAAAATATTGTGTATAAAATTACCTTCAGGTTATGTCCGTATGAAAAATACATGAATGTCATGTTTAGGCAATATCTTGTTGTGTATGCAATCCAAAAGAATCCCAAACCCAAACACTTCTGGCCCTGGACACAAAGGGTTTGGTCCCAAAGAGGGGTCAAAGTGCATTCATTCTACAATGTGGGAGCACCCTGAGCACATCTACAATGTAGAATGAATGCACTTTGGTATCACTTTATCTACCATTGTTACTGAGCTGCGGAGTCGCAATGGGTTAAACCCTTGTGCGGTGGACTGCTGACCTGAAGGTTGCCAGTTCGAATCCACGAGATGGGGTAAGCTCCCATCTGCCAGCTCTAGCTTACGGGGACATGAGAGAAGCCTCTCAGCGGGATGGTAACACATCCGGGTGTCCCCTGGGCAACGTCTCTGTAGATGGCCAATTCTCTTACACCAGAAGCGATGCAGCATGTTCTCAAGTTGCTTCTGACATGATTAAAAAAAACCTACCATGACAGTGCTATGGATTCATGAGAACTTAGCTTGGTAAAGTGCCAGTGCCCTGACAGAGAAGGCTAAAGATGTGGAAAACCACAAGTGTCAGAATTTTACAGCATTGAGCCTCCAGCAGTTAAAGTGGTGTCAAGCTGCATTCATTCTACAGTGAAGATGCAACTTTCATTAGCTATCATACTTAAGCCTGTTTCTTCACATACACACTTGAATATAAAAATAATATGGAGTTATGGTGCTTATTCTCACAAATGCTATGGAGTGGTGTCAAGCTGAATTGATTCTACAGAGGCCGACATAACCTGTGGCCCTCCAGGTCTTTTGGGCTTCAGCTGCCAGAATTTCTGACCATTGGATAAGCTGCCTAGGACTTCTGGGAGTTGGAAGCCCAAACAACTGGAAGGCCACAAGTTATGCAGACCTGTTCTGCAGTGTGGCAGTACCCTAAAAAAAACAAAAAACAGAGGAGCAGAAAGCAAAGGAAGGGGAAAAGAAAAAAGTCTGCAGGCTTAGACTACAGAGTGCTCTGCTTTAAAAAGACACTGAAATGTCCTGAGTCGTTTTTTCCCCGCCAGTCAAGGTTGATGAGTCTGCCTTTGGCTCCGAGAAGCGGCTATTAAACAAATGGAGCCAAAGTGCCTCAGCAAAAGCAGCACAAGCAGCAGCAACGGCCATCCTGCTCCGCTCCCACAGCTGCTCTGGAGCCTAGAAACCAGCCAATGGGAGCTTACCCCCCCCCCCCCCCAGATCCACCAGGCCTGTTTTTGTCTGCTTCAGCAGTGGCGCTCAGGCGCTCTGTCAGCTTGCTTGCTTCCTCCCTCAGCCAGCCAGCCAGCCTCCCTCCCCCATCTTATTTTCCATCCTCTTCTAACCATCATCCACTCATTTTAATTACGCAGAACGAGTTGCAACTCATCCGCCTGGAAGTTATATTAAAAGAGGGGAGGGAGAAGGGAAGAGACTCAAAAAGAGGGGTTGGAAAGAGCTAGAGAAGGAGAATGTGTGCAAGGAAGCAAAGCACACGAGGGTGGATTTGTGTGTGCCTAAAAAAATAATTTAAAAAGACGGCATGATAAACAAACAACGCTCCTCCTCGTTTGGCAGTCAATCTGGAAGCGACGTTTTCTTTTAAGGATCCTCTCTTGTCAGCAGAAAACTTCCAAAACAAATTCCTTCCTCCTTTTTTCTTCCCCCACAAAACTGCCTGTTTCTGGGGAGAATTCATTTTCAAACGTCCTTCTGTGTGTGTGAACACACAAACACACAAAGATTATATATTTGGGAATGTGTGTATGTATATAGATAGATAGACACACAAACACACAAAGATTATATATTTGGGAATATGTGTATGTGGATAGATAGATAGACACACAAACACACAAAGATTATATATTTGGGAATATGTGTATGTGGATAGATAGAGAGACATACAAACACACAAAGATTATATATTTGGGAATATGTGTATGTGGATAGATAGATAGGCCCAAAAAGAAAAGAGAGGGAGAAAAATGGAGAGAAATGCTTGTGTGAGAGAAGAACAAAGCTAGACATGGTGGGAGAAGGGAGCATGAGTTGCCTCAGCGCTATCCATGTGACTCCCACATTTAAGGAGGGGAAGAGGGGGGGGGGAAGCAAAACCCAGGCCCTACCCCTAATGCAAGAAACAAACAACTAGAGAAAAGAGGAGGGTGGAGGGAAGCTGGGATGGGTGCTTTTAAGACAAGAGAAAGGGCCTGCCATTTGCATGATGGGCCCCATCCTCTGAGGGGAGGATATTTGTCCTCAGCACGCAATCCCTCTCAGCGTTTATATGGATTTACAAAGGCACATCTGTGCGTGTTGGAGGGCCAGCCTGACGTGTTTTCTGCTAGCAGCAGCTGCGGTTTCTGAGGAAACAAGGCTGATTTTCTAGTCAGGCTGGAGGATTTTGTTCCCCCCTTCCCTCTCCCCCTCCAAAAGCAGCCTGCCTGTGGGGGTGGGTTGGGAAGGGAGGCAGAAAGAGGAGGAAAAGAGGGAAGGGAGAGAAAGCACAGCCATAAAAACCTCCAGAGCTTAGAAAGGGGAAAGGGAGGGGGGAGTCAGGAGAGAGAGAGGCTGCTGGGAATGTTCCTGCACTGCCTTTCTCAACAGGGCTTTTTCCGTGTTGCAAGCCTCATGATTTCTTGGGGAAAGATCTAATGCTCAACTTTTTGTGAGCATGTGCACATTGATGCCTCCAAACTGGGGTCCTGACAAGGAGAGCAAGCCTCACATTTTATACCAAATGCCCACAAAATCCCCACCATAACATCTCAAAAGTTCTCCTACTTTCCTCCCCACTCCCTCCCACATATCTCATCTTCTCCTGCCATCCTTATGATATAGTATTTCGTTGACTTGGGTCACCCACTTGAAAAAAAATCATCTATAATGCACAGGGTAGATGGGTCTGTTACATGGAAACATTTGTATGCAGGGAAAAGTGCTTCAAGGCAGAAAGATGTTTTCTTTTCTACTTCACATTTCAAAAGGTATTTTTGGGGCGTGGAATCTCCTTTCAAAACCAGATCCTAGCAACCAATAAAAATAGGTAAATTCTCATGCTGATGAATGATTAACACTGGAGCTGACATGCAGGCCAACCTGGAAAGGGGGGGGGGGGGGAGCCTGGGCAAGGAAGGAGGAAAAGAGAGCAGAATGGAGAGATAGCCAGTCGCTGAGGCAGAAGGGCTCCTCTGAAGGAGGCTCTGGTGCAACAACAGCTAGTGACATTTCCAACTCCCAAGAAGCACAGCTGCTCAAACTTCTAACTAGAAACCAGGATGCCTACATTTAATCTTAGCCATGGTTATCCATGCATGAAAGGCAAATCAAGACATATGGGTGGAGTCTATAGAAAGCAAAGGGGAACTTCAAATTGTATTCCCTAATAAAGAACTCATTTGTTTCACAGCAACTCTATGATGTACAATAGAATCTCACTTATTCAACCTTTGCTCATCCAACGTTCTGTATTATCCAACGCAGTCTGCCTCCTGCCCAGATCCACAGCTGTTTCAATACATTGCAATGTTTTGGTGCTAAATTCGTAAATACAGTAATTACTACATAACACTGCTGTATATTGAACTGATTTTTCTGTCAATTTGTTGTAAAACATGATGTTTTGCTGCTTAATTTGTAACATCATAACATAATATGACGTTTAAAAGGCCTCCTTATTATCCAACTTTTTTGCTTATCCAACGTTCTGTCGGCCCATGTATGCTGGATAAACAAGACTCTAGTGTATCAATATTTTCATTAAGGCGTCTACTACTGCCAAGAATTCTCTGATTTTCAATTACAGTGTTACCTCGCTGTTTCACGGTTCGCTTCACGCAGTCTTGCTGTTTTTGCGGGTTTAAAAAAATGAATTTAAAATACAACTAGTGAGGGAACATTGTATACCCATTATCAGAGCATGTTGTTTCTCCAGCACAGATGCTTCCACAGACTTGAGTTGCAGAGTTATTCATATATTAGAGTTACAGAGTGGAAGAACGGCTCTTGCGCTGCCCTGGGGAGGGGGGACGACGACGGGGCAAGCCAATAACCTCTTGGCAGTGCTTCCCAGAAGCCGGAAGCATCACCCTGGCTGGCGGAGGCGGTGGGCTTCGAGGGAGGCATTTGTGTGGCTGGCGAAGAGCCCCATCTGGCATCAGCAAGGGGTGTGGAGAGGGCCGCCAAGGCAGCTTCCACTGGGGCTTCTTCCTCAGGTGACCAGGTAAGAGCCCCATGCCAGAAGCAGGGAGGGAGGGAGAAGGGTGGCTCCAGCAAAGGAAGGGGGAGGGAGGGGGGAAAGGAGAGGAAAGAGAAGGCTAAGGGATTGATTGAGTGAGTGAGAGAGGGAGGGAGGGGTAAATGGAAGGAGCTATACTGTATGTATACAGTATAGCGTCCCTATATTGCGATTTTTCACTTATCTCGGGTGGTCCTGGAATGTAACCCTTGCGATAAGTGAGGGAATACTGCACCTTCAGTGTACTGGTGACACCAGGATTTATCCCCAATCTGTATTTATTTCTGTTGTTTGTCTTCAAGTAATTTCCAATTTATGGAGATTCTCGAAGGCGACCCTATTACTTGGTTTTCTGGATAAAACTTATTCAGAGGACCTTTGCTTTGCCTTTGTCTGAGAAAGTATGACTTGCCAAAGGTCCCTTAGTGACTTTCAAAGCAATCTTCAGTGCATTCACAGGCTGCATTGTTTTTCAACAGATGGGGAAAACCTGTTTTTAGGCTTTGGAAAATGTTTCATAAGTGTGTTCAAAGTGTCTTCAGATGGTCTAATTTCAAAGTGCTGTTGCAACAAGCTTTAGGATAGCAACAGGAAAATGGAGGCATGTTGCCCCATTAAAAAAAATCAAGTAATTGTGCAGTTTTACAGGTAATTCCAGGCAGTGATAGGGGTTTTCCTTCTTAATTAAGCATTCTCTTATTGTTCACAAGTTTTTATCTGTTTTGCCAAAATTTCAGCTTGTGCATGTTGTTCTTGCAGCGCTAAACTTGGTTTGCCAATCAAAAACACACCTCTCTTTGCAGAACAGACAAAATAGGAAAGGACTTGTCACTGCAAAATGCATTTTTATTTTTTTTACCAACATTTTGTTAGAGGCTGGGCTTGTGATCTTGGAAAATGCAGAAGTAATTTGCTGCAATGCTCCCATCTATATAAATAAAAATGTAATGTTCGTTTGTGGGATTAACAGAACTTAAAAACCACTGGACAAATTGACACCAAATTTTAACACAAGACACCAACTAAAGCAATCTATGTCCTTCACTCAAAATAACAAAAAAATTAACCAGAAAGAACTTAAACCCCCCACAAAGCTAAATGACTATACAGAGCATGCATTAAAAGAACATCCTCCCCCGCCCTTCCCTCCTGCATGAGGGGGAAAAAAACCAACAGCTGAGAGAGAGGTAGCTTGAGAAAGGGAGAGAAAGTGGCCGGTATATCCCTCTTGCTACCCGCAACCAATCTCTTTCCAAAGGATTCAGAGGGAGGGAGGGAGGGAAGGAGGGAGAGAGAGGACACCCTCCTCCAGATCCACCCCCTCTCTTTCCTTCCTTTCCTTTCCTGCTGTCGGCAGCATGGAGGTGCCTCCACTGCAGGAGGGATTCTCTGGGTGTGTGTGCCCAGAAAGCTCACCCATATTGAGTTATGGGAAGGAATTCTGGGAAATGAAGTCCAATATTCAAAGAAAGGACAAAAAGACATGCTTCTGTGAGTTAGAATAGGCTTTCCAGGAAGGCACAATCAAAACACTCCTGAAAGATGGCCATCCAATTTTACTTTATAGCAACCCTAGGCTATAATATATCTACAATAATAATATCTATAAGTCTATAATATATATATATATATATATATATATATGATATCTATATGTATATAACAATAATATCTACATGTCTATAATAATAATGTCTATATGCCTATAATAATATCTATAGGTCTATAATAATATCCATATGTCTATAATTATAATAACTGTCTGTCAAAAATATCTACACATCTATAATACCTATATGCCTGTAATATCCATGTCTATAATTATAATAATATCTATACACATATAATATGTATACATCTATAATAATAGCTATATAATATCTATAATAATAATATCTATATGCCTATAATAATATCTATAGGTCTGTAATAATATCCATACATCTGTTGCCTGTTTTTGCTCGAAAGATGTTTAGCCCTGTGCTCCTTCTATTTTTTATCAGTTTTATACTTATTCATGCAATGCTTTGAGTCCCCCCAGGGGTGAGAAAGGCGGTATATAAATACTGTAAATAATAATAATAAAATTTTGATATGAAATAAAAAATAACATCTGCAATAATAATACCTATATACCTTTAATAATAATATTTGTGTCTATAATAATAATATCTATATGCCTATGATAATATCTATATGTCTATAACAACAACAATAACAACACCTATATAATATCTTTGAACTGGGTTATATGGCAGTGTGGACTCGGGTAACCCAGGGCCCTTCCACACATCCATATAACCCTTTGGCCTCGAGGAGACTGAAAAGGGGCCTATATTAGGTTGACACTTTGCCACTTCAATTGTGTATTGATAGCTTAGAAACCAGTTCTTCCTCTTTTCTTTCTTTCCAATTTCTCCACAATGGGCCACTGCAACGTGTGGCCGGGTACAGCTAGTCTCCTAATATTTTGAATCCTTGGAGCTGTGCAATTCTTTCAGGTGGGGGGGGGGGATTAAAAGGGGACATGGAAGAAGAGTGACAATGCAGAGATTGGGAGGAGTTATGTCCCACCAGCTTCAATGAACAAAAAGCACTTCCAGTTTTCTGAACAAACTTGTAGATAGGATTGATGCGATAAGAAGAGGGTTATCCTGGCATGCGCCAACTCAAAGCAAGATGGGTTTGCTATGTGTAGAGCCCCTTGTGGTGCAATCCTTAGTGCCTAAATGAAATGAGTGTTGGTATGAATTAGGACTTCAAGGGGAGGGCACTGCACAGCTGGAGTGGCATGGCCCTTTCCCATGTGCCAAACCACAGAGGTCTGCCACAGCCATGTGATGGCACTGCAGCATATTTAAATGCTGAGTTAACTGTTGTACAACTTTATATATACAAGACAAAAAGTATACCAGGTTTTTGTGGAGGGGGCACTTCTATCATAGCAATGCAAAAGCTGGGAAACTACAGCTATTTATGCAAAATAAACAAGTATTTCCTCCATCTTCAAAACTGAAAATATTAAAACAAAATCTCTCTTCAGGGCAGCCTCTGAGAATTGTGGCAGCTCATATTGTAGCCACTTCTGATGTCCATATTAATTTGTGCGAAAGGAATGGAAAAGACAAATGCATAAACCATTACAATATAATTTGTGGAATACATATGCATCCTCAGTTTTTCCTCTGGTTTGTTGAGCAGGGACAAATTATAAAACAGAAGCTGCCTGGTGCCAGGAAGCACAATAACAAATCATAGAATGAAGCTGTATGTATTGCACATTGCTCATGAAGAAGACTGGGTGCCTGCTTGTTATGTCATGTAAGTGCAAGCAATATGCAGTGCAACTTGAATGTTCTTAATTACGAAAAATAGACTATACACAGAAAAAAAAACATATCCAAGGTGAACTATTATAAAAACCTGAGTTTGCTATTTTATTACATTTTTAGCTACAAAACACAGTAACAGAACAATGAAGTCTTTAAAAATCACTCATTAAGGTTCCTTTGGTAAGATTTCTTATCTAATGTTGAAATAGTAAGAACATACAGAGTCAGCCACCTTAACATGAGTCAGGAGATCAGACAAATTCTACCTATCCCTGTAGTTCTCTCATCACTAAATGAATCTGCCAATGCTAAAGTGCCCATACTAATATGATCATTGATAATACACAGCTTAAATTGGAGACTAATCCTGTTAATGGAGTCATCTAAACAGTATCCATGGTGAAAAGTGGAATTAACAAAATTATGTTTTCATCCTTGGAAAATGAATTCTAAGAAAATACAGTTGGTCCTCTGAATTGATGGATTCTGCACCAACACATTCTATCATCCAGAGTTTGAATTTTTTTTAAAGTTAAAAAAGCAAGCCTTGATTTTCTTATTTTATGTAACAGATACCATTTTATTATTTCATTTATATATAATGAGACTTGAGCATCCATGGTTTTTGGTATTGATTGGGAGAGAGGTGTGCCCTGAAACCAAACCCCAGTGGATATCAAGAGTCCACTATACACAGAAAATTGTTTTGATAAAAAGAAAAACAGTTTATTCATTTCTAAGGAGAGCTAATTAGAGAAAAGGTTAGTGTACATAATTTACATAATGCTTTGTATTTGTCCAGGTGTTTATGCAGTTGGTTGTTAACTATAATTTCTACACATCTGTCCATAACTGATGTGTGCCTTGTAATTTCCAGGATTACTTGTGACTGGTGTAAGCAAACAACATACCAATTTTGTCTGAGTTTTTTAGACCATGTGGAAAATAAATGGTTTCACGTCTTGCCAACATATTAGTGGTTATGTATTTTCACTAAACCTCTTACATGTTATTTCAGTGTCTTTGAATCAGACAGCTGGCTTCTCTACAATAGCTCTGGATTTCAGAAGTGCTTTCTTACAACTTGAAGCTTACAAGTTGAAAGCTTCCTCATCTGATATATTTCAAAATATCCAAAAGCATTTTCTTGAGTGCTATGGAACTTCAATAAAATTATCTTCTCATGGGGAAAAGATACAGAAAAAGAGGCAACTGCAGGCAGATCCCAGCAGGACAAGGATACAGTAAACCAAATTCTTGGTGCCGAGTAACAGAGTTGTGGCATTATGGAATCCACACAATCATGATTAAGATGAAACAGTCAGTTGAAACCTCCTACTGCTACTATGTGGAAATTATTCCATTCGAAGATAAGCATCAGTACACTGGTTATGCACAGTTTTCACAATCTTTTCATCATAATCTTTCTCCCCTCTCCTTTTAAGTTGAGGCTCTCATCTTAGATTCAAGAACTATTCTGAGCATTACAGATTTTTAAAAGATCTGTATCTAAACACACATGCAAACAAATATAGGCTGAATTTTACAATCATGTCATATTCCAGGATGTTATTCACAGTGCCTCCTTCTCCAACCCCATCTCTAAAGATGTAACAAAATCACAATACTGTCATTGTCTCATCAAACCCGTGCCTTCTTTTCTTTTGGAATGCTGGTTACAAGATAATCTCAGACTCTACCGTTTGACAACTTGGTGTAAAAATGTATATTGTTTCTTTAAAAACTCACTTCCTCTTTGGGCTACATGTGTCTCAATCTCAGTTTCTTGGGAAACCTGGAAGCAAGTATATATTTTGCTTGCTACCTTCCCCATTTGTAGGAAGACGCTTCCAAAAGACCTTCCTTCTAACCATCATGATCAATGAGACAAACTTCAGGTTAAGGGTACTGGGTGCTGCTGGATATCTAGGGCTATGCTTTGTTTCCAGTGTAAAGATAAGCTGTAAAAACAATTCAGACTGTCCTAGAAATACTAATCAGCTTCAAAGATAGTAAAAATGTAAAAACCTTTAAACTTTTGTTATTGTTGCTGCTGCTGCTGTTGTTGTTATTATTATGGAATCTTGGATTCAAAATATACCAAATTTCAGTGGTCTACAGATGTAGATTTTTATAGATGGCTCTGAAAGCAAACAATGAAAAAAGCTGATATAATGAAATATCATTATATTAGCTACATATGTGGTACAAGAGGGGATTTGGGGATGCTGTGGACTGTCCAAAAGACAATGGGTTTAAGATCAAATAAACTGCAGAGAGACCAAGACGACTAAACTGAAGCTGTCATACTTTGAATACATCATTAGACACCAAGACT